>NW_004797534.1:56500-60462 GCF_000002075.1 Aplysia californica
TGTGTGTGTGTGTGTGTGTGTGTGTGTGTGTATGTGTGTGTGTGTGAGTGTTTGTGTCATTTTCTCTGGGTCTGCCTATGTACAAAGATTAACCCTATCCGTAAGTCGTGTTTTACTATTGTATGCGCACGACGTGGGGAACTCTGTGCTCCCACTTTCCATAGAAGTAATTTACTCGTCAATCCGATCCATGCTCTTTGCAAAGCAGTCTGTCTAAATGATTTTTTGAGAAACACTGAAAGTTTCAAAGAGGTTTTCGCGCTAGAAGTATTCTAAAATGTGAAGAATACAACCCCTGGAGTACAGAATGACCCTTGGCGTACGGATGGTTAATGTTTCACAGTAAGAACAATAGTGTTCGTTTATGACTTTGTAGTAAAAATGTAGTAGGCCTATGTAGACTTATGTAAAGAGCCTAGAACTGTGTGTACATGTAAGTATGTGCAAAAAAAGTTACATAAATTATGTTCTGTTTTAACAGTATTTTATTATATATAAAAAGCATAAAGTGGGTTGTTGTTTTTTTTAATCGTTCTATATTATGATTATAGCTGAGCTTGGATATCTCAAACACATCGGAGATTGACAAGTTATGTATTCAACATACTCGCAATTTGAGTACATCATGATATCGAAAAAAGATAGAGGTATTGCAGAAAATCAAGGCAAGAAGCTGCGGTAGTATAGAAATGAAAATAAATCACTGCTGTCATGAAAAGTACCCTGGATCGATAAAAGGATAAAAGGATTAATAATGCGTGCACCTTTTAAATAGAGACTGGGGGTGATGGGCCCGATTTTTTTTTATTTCTCTTATATCAGATCATGATCATAACGATGTAACCAACACTGGTCAAAGCACGCCACCCACCCCTGTTGTGTAATTACAATGGAAACCATATATAACAGGCCCGGTAATTACAGGGATCCGGTAATAACAGGGATTACTTCTCTTGCATTTCAGATTTAACAGGGATCTGATATAACAAGACTTTCCTCTGGTCTTGTCGTCTCTGTTATATCAGGTTTCCACTGTACTTCCTGATACACACCTTTATGTTCAAACAGACGCACACACACACACACACACACACACACACACACACACACACACACACACACACACGCACACACACACACATACACACACGCATACACGCGTGCACATACACACACACACACACACACACACACACACACACACACACACACACACACACACGCATACACGCGTGCACATACACATACACACATATGCATGCACTCACACAATCACATACACACTTACACGCACACTCACAGTCACACACACACACACACACACACACACACACACACACACACACACACACACACTCAGACACACACACACTCAGACACACACATACCCACTTACATAAACACATTCACCTTACAACTTACATCCCAATGCAGAGCCACATTGTTTTTGATCACACCCCACCTCTCAACACCCACACTCACCCTCACATGACTAGTTTCAAGAAAGCTTTAACGCCTTATCCACACAACAGGTAATGTGCAATGATGCATCTCGATATGAACAATATAATTATTATACATGTATGTGTATATCATACTCTGAAGTAGTTATCCTGGTGGACTCGTATAATCTGATACTTTCGATGATAATGGGTATGTTTATTTTCCACATTGTGCGCATAATGTGATTTGAATTCGAAACAGTTGTGAGGAAATGCTTTTTCAGGATTTTCAAGATGAACTTTTCGACACATTTTTGCTTGTTTTTGAGAAACTGTGCTGCCAATACAAAGAAAAATCTAACTATTCAGTCAGGGAAAGACTTCTTGTTAAGATAAGATACGATACGATAAATCTTTATTGTCCAGATGCTGGCACATTAGTTTGGTGTTTCACTATATACTCACTCATGCTCAAATATGTGCACGCACACCCATAAACGCACACTTTCTTACACACCCTGTCTTCCACACATATTTGTACTGGTACGCACAAGCGAAGCACAGCACACATAGTCACCACTGAGTAGTGCCCCGTACAAGCTATTTATTAACTGAATTGCAGTACTCTGTGTTTGAGTTATCCGTGCTCAACTGTATGCTTTTTTTTACAAACTAACCCTGTTGAATTTTCCAATATATTCTATTATGTATCATTAATATTTACTGACTGCTGAAAAAATTCCATTTTACTGTATTTTTGCCTGATATTTTTTTGTATGACATTTGTCCCGGTGATCTAATATCCTCCCTAAATTCTCTGTGCCATTTTTCTAAACAGTTTGCTGAATGTCTTTTCATCTGACTAAGCCCAGTGTAATCAGAATTTTCTTTTCTTTGTCATGGCGTGCGATTCCCTTTTCTCACTTATACATTGAGATGGGAGCGGAGAGAGAGAGAGAGAGAGAGAGAGAGAGAGAGAGAGAGAGAGAGAGATCCGAGGGAGAAAAAGAGAGAGTGTGTACATGTATGTGTGTGTGTGTGTGTGTGTGTGTGAGAGAGAGAGAGAGAGAGAGAGAGAGAGAGAGAGAGAGAGAGAGGTTTTTTTTATGTGCATGCTAATGTGCCTTATATTATGTGTGCGTTTGTGTGGTGTATGCGTGTATGTCTGCTTTTTTTCTTATTTTTCTTCAGCCAGCACTGACAGTTAATTGTTCCATTTATATATAATGTTCTGTCCCATACTCTGTTCCTGAAGAAAAGACAGGAGAACTATTATATTATTTTATCTCCAAAGATATATTATTCTAGAAATGTTCCATATTATTATAAGTGTTTTTGCACCCCCATCGGCATAACTGATATCATTCCGGGGGCGGACTTCGACCGTGCCTGTCAGTGCCAACCCCGGCTATGAGGGATCGAATGTCCCAGCAGAAAGACTTGAGACGCTCAATAAAAACTATCCCAACGCAGGAGTCGAACCCAGGTCTTCTGCAAGTGACAACAAAGCACCTAACCGCTCATCAGATGTCAGTCAAAAATATATACCTATCACTTTGATCTATATTTATATAAGAAAAACTCTTGCCTTTTGTTTGAATCTTTCTGTGATATTTTTTCATTAGCCAACTGTTCAGATGTACTGAGCCCAAAATTTTGAAAAAATGTTGGGGTGGTTTTTTTCAGTTTTTTAATCTGTGGTATCAGCTTC
Source organism: Aplysia californica (assembly GCF_000002075.1). Lineage (NCBI taxonomy): Eukaryota > Metazoa > Mollusca > Gastropoda > Aplysiida > Aplysiidae > Aplysia > Aplysia californica. Next base: position 59,654 of record NW_004797534.1, read on the forward strand.
ATGTACTGAAGAGTTAGTGTGCAGGAATTCAAATTTTAAATGTTGAGAAAAGAAAAAATATGCATAATGTAATATACAACGTTTTATGGAAAAATTATACAGAGTACTTGAAGTGTACGGTTTTTTTTTCCTCTCCCCTAAAAATTCTCCCTACACTGGAACATCTTGCAGATGATTTGCTGCTGAGTGGACTCAAGGTGTGAGAGACAATGGAAAATAAAAGAATTTAAAAATTGTCAAGTTGTGTTTTCTGTGTCTGTTGTCGTACGGACAACCTGTGGACTTTCTGTTGAAAAGGTGTTTTTAAAAAATGCGAGTTGTAACTTCTTTGAACTGCATCGGAACACGAAATAAACGCACAACAGGGTTGGGGCTAGAGCTAAACCTCCGTTGTTTGCAGCAGAAATTGTCGTTAAAGATATAACAGAGACAGTACTGACCAAAGTTCTTGACTTTCAAACCTATGTCAATATTTAAGATTCAAGGCATGTGCGTAGCTCGGCTAACAAAATAAGTGGACAGATTCTCGGTTGTTGCTTGTGACTTTAAACCCTCTTAGCGTTTATGCACCCTTCCCATGACGTTACCTTGGTCAGCAAGACACTGGGCTGTGCTGATCAAGTCCCGTTGAATGGACGAACGTCATGCCAGAAGTTCCTTTCCTTTTCCTTTTTTCCCCTTTGTTTCTTTCTTTTTTATTTAGCAACTTTAAACTGTAGGCCTACTTAACGAAACAGGAGCAAACCTTGAGCATAGTAGGCAGTGTATTGTCGTATACCTCTCCCCCCCCCCTTCCTCTCTCTCTCTCT
>NW_004797534.1:60562-63396 GCF_000002075.1 Aplysia californica
AAAAAAAAAAGTTTTAGTAGAGGTTTTACGGCGCTCGCAACTGCATAAGGTCATACGAGCGCCAGAAGATTAGAGGTGTTACAAGAGAGTAACAAACATTTAAAAAAGAAGAAGGGGTGATGATAAGGACGGTAGATGTTTGATAGGAAAGAAGAAGCAAACCGCACCAGAGCACTCGCCAACCACCAACTAAATAACCCTTTCAAAATCACGAAGTATGGAACGCTTGTTCGCTTTATTCGCTCTTAATCTGACGCAGAGAGAGAGAGAGAGAGAGAGAGAGAGAGAGAGAGAGAGAGAGAGAGAAAGAGAATTATCTTTCTTTTTCTCAGTCTCTGCTAAGCAATCAGTCGATCAAATGTGAGCCAGACTTTGTGTTGTGTTTTGAAACGGTCGTGATCGAGTGCCATTTATAAGGGAAATGATATTCCGTAAACAGTAGATCTATTTAATAATTACAATGTGCCGTCTGCCCCAAAAACAAGCTGCCTTATTATAAAGACAAAAACCCTCCACTTCAAACCCAGCTTTCGGCACGCTTGCCAAGAACGAAGTCATGTGGTTGTGTCGTGTGACCTCCACCCGGGGTCAGCCAGACAAACAACGGGGACAAGTGGAAGTGTACACAGTACACAGACTCTCCGTGTAGGACAAGATCTAGAGCAGAAGTCGCTGACCGCTGACTTAGAAATCTTTACTGACCCTCGTAGTGCTATCTATCTAAAATTTTGACCCGTCGTTTTGCTGTTGCTGTGCTGTTGCTGGTCTGATGCTGGACGCACTGTGTTGGAGCTCTTATGCGGTGCGCACGTTCCATTCGTGGTCCTGGTTTTAATGCCGATTTTATGAGTTACCGGAACTGATATACCTGTAATTGCAGCAATAACCACGTCTGGGTGAGTAAATTAGTAACGCACAGACCCTTTCTGTGGGTGATTGGTGGGTGTTCATGTGTGGTCTGGTCCTTTTTTCTTCACAAACATCTTTGTTACTTAATCCCTCCTCTTTTTCTGTGTACGTCACACAATTATCTACAGTAACGCCTCTAATCTTCGACTACGTGTGCTTGCAAGTGCTGTAAAATTCTTACTAAAACTAAAATAGATTCTCTCTCTCTCTCTCTCTCTCTCTCTCTCTCTCTCTCTCTCTCTCTCTCTCGTACAGTGAACGCATCATCCCCAGTCTTGTACTTCTAGACCACAAATCGAGTCTATAGTTACAGAGAAATCTGTTCTGAGAACACAGCTATATCCCACTATTGCCAGCAGAGCGACCTCGGACAATTTTTTGTCCACAAGATATGAGGACGAACTGTAACCAGTTGTTATGGTCCTCCTGGATTAAATTGTTGACCTGTGTATCTCTACCGAACAACCATCCGTGGGATATTGTGTATGCGACTTAAATGCGAGTATGCTTAATCACGTTTGTTCTAGTTTTTGTTTTTCCTTCGATTGGAAACCCTAACGCTGTACAGGAACCCAACTACTTTGTATTACACATGTTAAGTGTCATGTTAACTATTGTACACGCATGACAGCGAATGATACTGACTGGTAAGTATATCTGCTTTACAGAATGTGTTTGTTTTGGCAATGCATTTAAAAATCCTCCCGTAAAATTTTCAAAAGCAGATTTTTGACAAACAAATGGATGGTTGGAGGGTACTCTTTTGTTGTTTGCTCCTTCTTTCCTACCAAACATCTATGGTCCTAATCTCTCCTTTTTTTGTTTGTTATACTGTCTTGCGACACTTCTTATCTTTGGCACTTACATGACCTTATTGTGTTGTAAGTGCCGTAAAACTCTTACAAAAACTAAACAAGCGTGAACATTGAATGTTACTGTAGAAACTGGCCTGTGCTCGTTCAAGGTCTATAGTAGTACCGTGTATTAATTCACTGTTTGCTCTCGGTTTTGCGCTGTGTTGGATGAGTGTTATCGCTGGACGGACGGACACCTCGAGCATATCAGACGTATGAGACTTTAAAAGTTTAATCGTCTCTTTTACTCCTGGCTCACAGAGAATGTATTTACTTGTAGAAAGTTACACGACTTCATTTATAACCAGTTTGAAATTTGATATACAATAATCATTTATCTCCTGCGAAGCCATTGTGCCTTCTGGTTATAGTTTACATTTATATTAGTATAATAGGCCCTACTTGTTTCGCGCGTGCGTGCCCTTAGCATGAAAGCATAGAGTTTCTGGCTTAAACTAAACTATCGTGTGTCGCTTTCGACCGCAATTTCAGTCACGACTTATTGACGAAAATTATGCTGGCACCAGATCTACATTTTGGAATAATACACTGAATAAAACTAAGAATTTTTTTAAAGAATTAATTCCATTTAATTGATCTCCCTGGGATTTTATTTTATAATGGCGAACACAAATACTGTACCTTAATTAATACATAAATGCAAGAATAATATTCAATAGAAAATCTACACACAATTGCTGGTAGGCAGTAGCCACTGTGCACTGCCCTGTTATGTAGGCCTACGCACTATTGAAAATTGAAGCTGAAATCTCTTGACAAGCACATCTTTGTGTAAAGGAGAATACTGTTCTGCTTAGGATTGACAACAAATTGCTTCCTATACTGCAGTTGGTTTAACCATCAGTGAAAATATTTAACTGTTCCAATAAATTGTGAACTTGCCCCTCAGAAGGGCGCCTATAAGTCGGGACCATCAAGCTCTCGTCCTTCGCGGTGGGAGAGAGAGAGAGAGAGGGAGAGAGAGAGAGAGAGAGAGAGAGAGAGAGAGAGAGAGAGAGAATTTTCCTTGCACTGATTGATATCGTTATGTGTATCAGGGTGTTTCACATA
>NW_004797534.1:64846-225717 GCF_000002075.1 Aplysia californica
AAGAAGAAGAAGAAGAAGAAGAAGAAGAAGAAGATTAAAAATACAACAAAAAGAACAACAAACAAAAAACAACAACAACAGTTCAAAAACCCATTTCAAAAAGACTTACAAAAACATACACACGGACCAACAATCCCAAACTACAAACAAGCACACACATATACACAAGGGGCCTATAAACAACTGTGAAATATTTTCCTAGCTCTATCCCCCGCTTCCAGCTTGCTGTGAGGCCTTCTCTTTGCCACATACAGACCAGCCAGGCCCCGTTCTCGCCCGTGAAGACAGTGGCCGGCCGGCCTCAAAGCCCGGGGCGTCTGATTGCATATTTATGTTTTACCTCCTTTGTGTGGCCGCGGCACTTCTATTGGCTGGGCGGGTCGACTCGGGTCAGGTCAGGCCAATGGGCAACTGGACACCGGATTGAATGTCTATGTGTGTGTGTCTGATTTGTAGCTGTGAAAATTCTAGAGAATATCTATATATCTTATCGCTCGTGTGTTTGACATCAGGGTAACAACTCAGTTATGATGAGACTACACAACAAGTCCAGGGGAGCACTTGCTGATATCTACAATGGCAAGCCTATTTTTCTCAAAAGGCAACACCAACAGCGATTATTTCTGTCCAAATTGGACCGGCGATGTGCTGGGAAATTATGGATGCTCTTGCTCTCATATTGCACCAAAATTTAGATATAGACCTGCCACGTCTTAAAATTTACTTACAAATGCATTCTTATGACGAAATTATAGCTGCATTAGACGAGACACAACAAGGAACACTAATTCCTTAAAAACTTTTAAGACTTGGTACGTGACAGATAGAAGGAGTCATGGGTAAAAACTAAGGATTTTTGTTCAAGACCCAAATCTTTTACGCTGACAAAGATCCCTTTGTCTTAACATTCTCCCAACTGCTAACTGGTGGCTTCATTCAAAGATACCTTATGGGCGGGGGAGAGGGGGGGGGGTTAAATTAACGATTTTTGGGTCAATTTAAGGTCTTCGGACTTTTTACGTATTATAAAACTCCAATCACTTGTAAATCTAAAAAAGTGCTTATTCTTCTTGTTACAATCATCATCTTTCAGATGTTCTGTCATAGAACTTTCATTTTGCCTATTATGTAACAGAATGTCGTTTTTTCTCAAAACTTCAATTTTTGATGTTTTTTTTACATCTATTTTTTTTTGGGGGGGGGGGGGATTCCAATGAAATTTTCTGGGATTGTTATTCATACCATAACCTAACTTAATACAGGTGGGAAATAAAATCGATGCTTTCATGAATGAGTTACATGGATTAATATGTAATCGAATTCAGAGGCAAGAGCAGGGGTAGGTCAGTTATCCGACTTTAACTTTTTTCCTGTTTAAGATATTTTCCAAGATCCCAACGGTATGAAATTTTGTATTGAGTATATCTATCAATTTACCAAATTTGAACAAATTTGGTTTGGTAAATAAAAAATCCTTTTTACTTTTATGAAAGCTGTTTATTTTCAATATGGCGGCCGTTACCATGGCAACCGTACACTTAACCAAAAAAATTAAAGTTACATTTTATGTTTTCCTGTTATACCTCCTTGCTATAGGGCTTTATCTAAAAAGACCATCGTTACCGAGATGGGTTTATAACCCCCCCCCCCTTAACACTTGTTGTAGCCAATGTGCTAGAGTGTTCTTAAATTACACTCTGTCTTTTATTACTAAGTTTGCTTGTTAAAGTCAAATATGATCTATATTTCATGTTCACTTTTCGATTACTATCCAACAGAAATGGTCGCTTTTAAGTACAAGCGGGCTAACCCAGATTTCGGGGTTTTTCAGAAATCTTGACCTACCCCTAAAGTGGACATTGCCCTACCTGTAGGAGAAGCTCGGTTTCATTGGTGTGTATATTTGTTTATATATAGATAAAACTTCCTTTGTCTTTTAAAGAAGCTGAACAAGGGGCAAAAACTTTACCTTCGATTTTCTCAAAAGCAGCATTTTTCGGGATAGCCTCTTAGTGCTTAAAAGCGACCAAATAATCAATGAATTGTCACCTTATACTTAAATAATAATAATAATAAATAAATAGCATTTGTATAGCGCATGTCCCCACTCGAAAGCAAGCTCTATGCGGTTTACACTATATTGTTACCCCAGCAGACCATAGAACACTCAAAAACATTCTCAGCTTCCTAGGAAGCATACAGTGCAAGCAGCCAGTTAAGCGCTCAAACACTAACAAATTGACAAGACCTTTCAAAGTCTATAGCTGGGTACCCATTCCAACCAAGGTGAAATGAGGAAAATTCATGTAAAGTGTCTTTCCCTAAGGACACGACGTCGGGCCCGCGGCTTTAACCCCGAACCCGCAACCTCATGATTACGAGTCCGGTAGCATAACCACTAGGCCACCGACGCCACTAGCCTATGTGTGAAACTCCGATATTACGAGTAAAAAAAATTATTATACCGCTAAAACTAAAATACGTAGATCTATTTAAGTTGTTCAATGTTGCCAAAAATACTACCTCAGAACAGGCCTTATCGTTTATGTCATCTTAATACCGTTCTTGTTCCACTTATTGTTTGACTCTGGTCATTTCTGGATAACGATATTTATCTTCGTGTTGTAGAAGTGTTAGTTGTCTTGCACTGGAACCCGTTTACCATCGTATCTGGTCTTGCCATAATGGGCTTTTGTCATATGTATGTATCAAAATCTGGCCATCTCCATTGCATTGTTGTCATCTTGCTGTGCTGGTCCGCTGGATTCATTCAAACTTCGATTGTCGTGATCATGTCAGATGAAGATATAGATCTATATCTAGATTAAATGTGTGCGTAAGGGTGGCCTGCCCTAAGAGTTTCCGAAACTCAGTTTGTTTCTAATTATTTTATTTTTTTGGTATGCCAATTTATCTTCTCTATTATAGAGTCTAGAATCTAGATCTAGATCTAGAGATCTAGATCTAGATAAATAAATCAAGTAGAACTTTGTACATAGGCCTATAATTTGTTCTACTGACTCTGTGACTAGACATTGGCCTAGGCTAGATTCTCCTTTTTGTGTGCCTTGTCTACTTTTTTTTCTTTTTTCTCCTAGACTCTAGAAGTAGATCTAGATTCTAGATCTAGAATTAAATCTAGATCTATTTTTCTTTACTTGTTGCTCTCCCAAAAACTCTTTAAAATGACATATGCCTAGAAGGACTTCCAACACATTATAATACAAAAAGAAAGGCATGTATATCTGTTTTGTACTCCTCAACACCAGCCATGCTGCCTTTCTAAAATGCTAAAAGTATGATTTATATATGAATATATAAATGGTTACAAGGCTCTTTCCTTCTTTCATTCTTTCCAAAAACTAGGTGACAAGTTTGATTACCGAGCTATCTGAGCTGCTCTTAAATAAAATAGCACATCACCATGTTTTGGGATATTGTACAAAGCTTTGGTTTGAGTCCTCTGGTGTTTGTGGTGCTGCTGCTGACCCTGGTCTACTTTTTCATGCCTCGGTCAAACCAGCCAGTCAACATCCCTCCCATCCCTCAGAGACCGTTCCCATTTTTAGGACACTTTCCAATGATTGCAAAAAACCCGAGGGGGAAAATGGAAGAGTGGACTGCAAAGTAAGTCTTGTGATTGTCATTGGTGTCTATTAATAGCTTTGAATAATTTAGACAATATTTCAAGTAATACGAGATATTTCATTTTGGTTACTAAAATGTATAGTGCGTACATGAAAGCAAAATTGATCCATGCTAATACTAATAGCCTACTACTAGTAGTGCAATAGTGTGACCTTCTTGGTGCTTACAGAGCTAGTCTTATATTATTATAGACTTATATTATTATGGATGGATGGATGGATTTAGAGAGATAGACAAATCAATCAGTTGATAGATAAATAAATAAATTAATAGTTGTAGACAGATACAGTATAACACGGAATGCTCGAATACGTCGAGACGGGCCTCGGTAGTTTGAGAGATCCGTAGTTCGAGGGATTTCTTGCAAAGATGAAGAAGAAAAAAGCAGGATGGCAGACACAGTTCGATGGACGCGGAATTTCAAATCTTCTGTGTTAAACCTATCCGTGTTAGATCTATACTGTATATATATATATATCTATTTATGTGTGCTCACTGAGTGCTCAGATGCATAGATCACCTAGCACCATGGCGGTGTTCGTCCAGTGGTGTCCCACTCCTTGACGCAACAGGCTCTATCTTTCCTGGTCTCTGCTTTGATGTATTATTTCATGAAGTCTTAGACCTCTGTTGGATTTTACATTTTCAATGGATGATGCTGGAGGTCTTCCCTTATTTCTCATTGTCTCTATTTTTCCCAGCAGGACAGTTGTTGTTCGAGGGGGGGGGGGGGGGGTGTTTCTGTTTGTGTTATATGTTATATATTATATATATTCTTTAATTCCAGCGGGTCCATCTGCTCCAATTTCATTGCCGAACAACGGGCTATCACCAACACAGAAACTACATCAACTACTTGTTTGACACTAACCCACTTGCTACCACAGACATCGTTATCTTTACAGGCAGCCTTTCAACACTAGAGACACTTGAGAGTGGGACTGATGTGAACAAAGATATATTGCACCTGATTTGGAGTCTACATAATTTGATAAGTAGGCACCACGTCAGAGTAGTCCTACACTGGATTCCTGCCCACACTGGGATACCGGGAAATGAAAGAGCTGATGCTCTGGCAAAGAAAGGAGCTGGCCTCCCTCAGCCTGAAATTCCTACGAATTACACCACCTGCTGCCAAATGATCAAGTCAAACCTCAAGGAAGAGTGGATGAATGATTGGGCCACAGGTACGATAGGAAGGAGGATGTATGGCCACATGAATAAACCACTGGTCAAAGATCCAATCAATGAGTTGAGGAGGGGAGATCAATTTATAATCTTCCAACTTAGAACACAACACGTACCCCTCAACCAACATCTCAACCGAATTGGAGTTAAGCAGTCTGCTGCCTGCCCACTATGTGACTACCCCTCAGAGACTGTGGAACATCATCTGCTCTTCTGTAGAAAACTAACTGATTTAAGGGGATGTTTTCTTCCCAAGCTACCCCACACATCTAATTGCCTCTACTCCTCAAGACAACAATTAGAACAAACATGCAACTATTACCAAATGGCATCATGCAGAAGAGTTAACGTTCAGATGCTACTGGATCGCTAACAACAACAACAACAACAACATATGTGTGTATAATATATATATTATATATCTGAAAAAAATCAGCAAAAGGAGACTCTACAATCTTGGTCACACAAACAGAAACATCTTTTTATGCATGTTCAGTCAAAGTTGTAATGCAACTTTATGTTACGAGAATAAATTGGGTGCTGGTCCACTTGATGGTCTATTGCAAAAATGTGGTCAACCGTAAGTCCCACCTTACTAAACACAGTTTACCTGACAGTTTACAACAAAGGAATAGACTGGCATCCATTTTGCTCTCTGTGCTTTATGTGCATCTCCCTTAAGTATCATTTGTTATGTCTTGATTCAACAGATCCGGCAATATATTCAGCATCTACATCGGAAACCAATTGACAGTTGTTTTGAGTGGATATGACGTGATGAAGGTATTGTTCTAGTTCTTTTTTGTTCTAAAATTGTGATTATAATCATTAAATGAACATCTGGTCCATGATATTTGTTTTTCCAGACAAATTCTTTCTTTTCTTTCAAGGCTGAAATAATCTGTATCATTAGCCATACAGAAGAGTGCAAACTCTCAAAAAAATAATGGAACTTATTATATTACTGGTAGCTGGTTAGTATAGTGGGAGAGGTTTGACACCCACAGACAAACAAAAATCATCTCGATCAATCTCTTTCAAGGTTACAAATGAAAGTAATACTTTTGATGAAAAACACGAAAGTAATTCTTTTGGTGTTAACAAATGAAAGTGTGTGTGTGTGAAGCAATTCAGAGAGTTTCTGTCTCACAATACAATATGTTTCATGTAAGGCTTATCAAAATCGTACTCAAATTTCTTACACATTGTTTGGGAGGGACAGAATAATCATGTCATAAATTTTACTCAGTTTCAAGAAATTTTCTCTACAGGAAGCTCTAGTCAAGCAGCCAGATATATTCTCTGATCGACCCAAGTTATTTATCCCAAGTTTGACCGAGAATGGATACAAAGGTGGGTGCTTTTTTTTCTTGCCTTTTTCATGTCTTGTGAGTGAGAATCTGTGCTGAGAGGGTTGTTGAAACCGTACCTTTTGCCTAGTCCTTGTTGCTGTGTCCTGTGTGTCGTTTTATTCACTTCACAGCCATGTTGACTCAACATATCGAGGATGGTTGGAACTTTTCTCTGACAGATCTTATCCATCTATTGTCATTAGAGATTAGTGATGTCGTTCATTCCTTTTGTATTAAGCTCCACTTGAGTGCTGGCGACTGTTCCAGCAGAGCATTCTTGAACTTTGTTATTTGAGTTAGTTTTCTGTTTCTTCTACTTGACACAGTTGTTTAGGAGATTAATCTTGACGTATAGATCCCTCTATTTGAGCATCTTCAACATGTTGAAAAGAGTGCCACTCTCACTGCACTTTTCCTATTTTCTATCACGTATCTTTCCTTTTTCATACTATAAACATATAGACCACTAATGTGTTATTATCTTTTTCAGATCTCCAACATTCCTTTTGACTTTTTCATTTTTTTCTTTCTTTCTAGGTATACTACCAGCTTCTGGAGAAACCTGGAAAGAGCAAAGAACAGTGACTCTGTCGATTCTGAGGTCATTTGGCATGGGGAAAAACTCTTTGGCTGAAAAAATTGGAGAAGAAGTAAGTGTGCATTTTTGGTGCGGTTTATCTGCATTTTTTTGTTCTTGCTTTACAGTTTGTCTTGTGAAACAGTATCTCAATAAATAAATGAAAAATTCTATGAAATTTACTTTCGTTTTTCCCTTCTTCTCTTTGAAAATTCTCAATTAATGCTCCTAACAAATATTTGAAGACTGGACCTTGAATAATGAGGTTCATTTGCATGAGAAATGAACCTCTTGAAAAATGTGATGTCCGATTGCTTTTTACCTAATATTTTCATGTGGTTTGATCAAGACATCGGCTATGGAAAGGCGACGGACTAATACACTTAAGCACAGGATTTAGACTACGGAATAAAGGCAGGGAGGGATGAGATTTGAGTTCGTAGTATAGGGGAGGAGGAATGGGGGATCGTAACCTTACAAAAAGGAAACAGGCTTCAGTTCAGGATTATATTCAGACCGAAGAGCATTGGGATTGAGTTTGTATTAGTGTGTGTATATAAGTGTGTTGGTGTCTGTTTTTATATGTGTATATTTTTGGTTGAGTGAAACGGGAGAGGGACAGAAGGAGGGGGGGGGGAGAGGAGAAAAGCTTTCAGATCGGGATGTTTTATACCATCTTGTTTGTATTATTTTCTCCAGGACATCGCACTTCTTGCACAGTGAATTAAATTTCTAAACTGGAGAACATACAAGTTGCCCTAGCTGTGGCAAGCAAAAATTGTAGTGATGTGTTTGACCAAACACAGTCATGTACAATGATGATGTAGACAGGACCCTGACTTTCTTCTCGTTTGAAATTATAGTGACCCTTGCATACCGGTACTTTATTTTTCTAGGTTGAGGCCTACGTGGATGCTTTGAAGGACTTAAAGAGTGAGCCTAGCAATGTCAGAACACTGACCAACAACTGTGTGTCTAACGTCATCTGCAACATCATCTTTGGCAAGCGATTTGACCTCGGAGACCCCTACTTTGTCCATTTATTGGAGATTCTCAATGAGCAAGTAATATTAACGATGAAGATGATGATGATGATGATACTCTCTATAATTGTAACTAGATTATATTGCACATTTCCTAGAGAGAAGGCTAGGCTTGTTTTCTGCAAAAGAACCCTTTCATGAATCCCTCTCCCTCTTACTCTCTCTCTTTTTTTCTCTCTGCTGTCTGTCTGTCTGTCTGTCTGTCTGTCTGTCTGTCTGTCTGTCTGTCTGTCTGTCTGTCTCTCTGAGTGTTTGTGTGTATGTGTGTGCGCGCGTGCGGGCAGGAACAGCAACTATTCTGCAAGGCCAATTGACGAAGGGCACAATGAGACGATGTGCTAGACCAATGGTTTTCAAAGTGGGCGCTAGCGCCCCCTTGGGGGCGGTAGCGACAGTTTGGGGGGCGCTGTGACAAAATTGGGCGATTGGGGGGCGTTGCGGGGGCGGTGTTGAATTTTCATGAAATGTAAAAGAAAATAAATAAATAAATGAATAAATAAAATGGTGAAGGGAAAGAAGCCACATAAAACAAACAGAATAAGCTGATAAAAGTCAAAGAAACGGTTATCTTAGGCATAGTTTACAAAACTGCTTACTACAAAAAACTTTCTTTCCCAGCACACAAAGCCCATAATGATGAGATATTCACGCCTGGCAAATTTCAACAGTTTTCCCTTACGAATAACTGGCCAATAAAAGTTTTGATTTGCCTGTTTTGCGCGAAAGTTATTTTCTCCTTTGTTTTGATTTGCAAAACTGACATCTTGATTTGAAGCCAGTCGATCGCTGAGTGACAATACCGTTCAAAGATGTATTGATGGGATGTCAGCAAATGTTGAGGAGTCATTGTGCCAAATGCATAAAAGACGTACGTTCAGTTTTTAGCTGGGAGAGTCCACTTTGCAGGGAAATGAAGCTTTGCTTTTTGCTTATATGCAGTTCAAAGAGAGTGAGGAAATAATGCAAGAATTGTTATTTGCGAAAATATTGGAAACATACAAAAGGCGAATCCATTTTCAAATTGGTCCAATAATTTTTCGAGGAGAAACAGATCCCTCTGACCAATAGTTGCCTGAGAAACAGATGGGGCACCGTTGATGACAGGTCCGTACTGTTTATTTATAAGCGTTTTAAAGAAATCAGCCCCATTGACATTCACAGACAGCTTGACGGAGACACTGAATGAAGGGCGGGTGTCTGACGAGGAACTAGAAATATACCAACCACCACAGAGATTTGCATGCTGATTTGAAGACAAGGGTTAGTGATATTTTTTAACTGGAAATTTCAGACTGGGTAGGCCCTGCTGGACCCATTCAACACTGAAACATGTGGTAACTTGGCAGTAGCAATTGAAGAAGAGCTTCTGAAAATGAAAAGTGACTTTGAAATCAAACCTTTGTTTAGGAAGTCGTACCAGTCATTCTGGTTGAAGACTTGTGGAAGACAATTAATATCTCTCCCTGTGGGAAAAGATCAAGAAGCTGTTCATCGCTTTTCCCCACCTCCTATCTAGTAGAAAGGGGATTCAGTGCAGTGGCAAGTTTGCTAACAAAACAGAGGAACAAACTAAGGATCACAGAGCTTGGGGATTTGCGTCTGCCACTTTCCAGTCTGAAACCCGTTGGTTTCGTCTCACAAGGTTCATCCTTCCCATGGGGGACTCTCGTGGCATAGAGGTTAAGGTGTTGGCTTCTCATTCAAAAGGTCCCGGGTTCGAATCCGAGTGGCGACCGAAAAATTTTCTTCTCTATATTTGTCTCCTTTCACCTCATTTCCTGCTCTCTAGCAATGTTCTGTCGTCTGCTTTCGTCTCCTCTTTCTACCCCCACCCCCTCACCTCCTTTGCCCCTTCCTCTGGGCTCCTGATTCTTTCTGCAGCCTTTCTACTGCTACTCCTTGGCTTCTTCTTACTGCTGTCTTTCAGCCACCTCCTGATCTTCTGGTAGGAAAGATCCTTCTCGGACAAGGGCGAAAAATCTCGGAGGACCCGTGTGCAAGTTGCGCACGTTAAAGATCCCTTGGTGGTCTAAAATCGATAAGAGTAGGCTTCGGCCGCCACCCGGGCAAAATTCCAAATTTCCTACCAAATAAAAATATTAGGTGTGTCCCGCGCGCTCATATGACCTATGCAGTTGCGAGCGCCGTAAAACACTTTACAAAAACAAACATCCTTCCCATTAAGTAGGTGTTAGTGACTTATTTGTATATATATATATATATATATATATATATATATGCTTACTCCATAGTTTACCCTTACTTGATACCTCAGTGTGTTTTATTTTTATTTTTAAGGTGTTGGCCTCTCATTCATATATACTCACTTGTTTAATAGAGTTTGTTATGTGCATGTGTTACCGCTGCTGCTGAAACTGATGATGATGATGATGATGATGATGATGATGATGGTGATGATGGTGATGGTGGTGGTGGTGGTGGTGATGATTACAGACTAATATCCAAGCATACTTTTTCTTTCTTGTGGTTTATGTTTTTAATTTTAGTAGAGGTTTTACGGCGCCTGATAAGATCATGATATGAGCGCCAAGTGGTTTATCACATTTGAACAACTTAACATATTATTCTTTATGTTTTGCTATGGATATATACAAATCACAGGCCACTTTATTGCATCGTGTTGATGGGAGAAAACGTTTCATAAAGATAATGACAATCTGTTTTCAAACCAATGATCATTGATTTATTTGTGGCTTCCTTCTAATATTGGGATAATACACGTATTAATTCTATTCAGAACCAAATCATTAGAATTTAGGCACGATGTAATGTACCCTGCTGTTTGAGCTCTCCCTTAATCTGTGATTGTTAATATTCATGTCGTTATGTCAGATTGATAGTTTGGGCGGAGTGGAAGGGGGGGGCGGGCGCTGGGACTCGGTTGGGTGAAAACGAGAGCGGTTGGCGAAAACAGTTTGAAAACCACTGTGCTAGACCAAGGTTGCGCTAAATCATTTACACCATTTATGCATCAACACCAAAGCGTGTTCAGCTTTCCCCTTCCCTCCCCTGTGTACACATTTGACACATCATAAAATTTTAATGTGTAAATAATCATCTAGGCCTACTGTGAGTTATGTAGGAGCAATGCACCATCAATGTTGGCTTTTTTTTTCTTTTTTTGTTTTGCTTCATCTTCTTTTTTCTCCATTCTTGTCCATTTGTTTTTGGGATGATGTCGATGGTTGGATCACTCTTATAGCTAAGCATGTCTGTCAGAATGCCTGTTATAAAAGAAGTTTTTAATTTTTATTGTAAATTAAAAGAGATTGAACAAAGAGATTATAAGCCTGCAAAAGCCAAAATCCTGTTATAAACGAGACTGTTATAACACACACACACACACACACACACACACACACACACACACACACACACACACACACACGTGCACGCACACATATTTGAACACACATACCCACACACGTTCTCACACATACATGCACTCACATGTGCGCGCACGCACACACACACACACACACACTCACACATACACACACACACACACTCACATTCAAACACTCAAACACAATAATATTTTCATACACCCAAGTGCACACTTGTTTCTTTCTTGTCCCTGTATTACCTGTATTACCTGTCCTGGGCAAAACGTCATTGCACACCGGACAGGTCCATAAGTGCTCAGTTCCCCCCAGCACCAAAGCCCGCAAGGTATCCATACTGATTGTTCCAGTGGCTGTCTGACTATGGCGACGTCTTTACTTTCCAGATAATCGTTCCTTTCTTCCTTATCCCCTCTCTATCCCCATTTCCCGCATCCTTACGATTGCGTGGTGTTCTGCTGTCTCCCTGTCTTCTTCATCCCGCAACTTTTTCTCCAGGGTCCTCAACACTTCTCCTTTGTCAAATTTCACCTCACCATCAACCACAGCACTGCCTTCCAGCCTATCAGCCTCCTCATTGCCTTTCACTCCAGAGTGCCCAGGAGAGAATATCCACGTGATGGCTCTAAGGGATGAATGTTGTTTTGGGTTCATCCATTCACTCCGAAGAAGCCCTTTCTCAACCCTTCGCAAGATGCTCTGGGTGTCTGTGACAATTATGAGATGACACCTTCTCAGCCTTTTTTTTTCAAAAAATGCGTTTACAGCCAGAGGCTTGAAAGCACAGTGATGACGTTTCATTCCTTTAATACTTGTACTTCTTTTGGGGCATTGCTTTCATCCCATCCGTTGCCTAACACTCTGATTACCCAAATGATTTGAAATTATGAGGAAAAATTGACTGAGCGGGGGGTCAAAAGTGGCTGTTTGCTTCCTACTAAAGTTTGAGTCCTGATTTTTTTGTTAATTTTGAATTGAAAATCTCCTGTTTCAACAGGTTGTGCTAGTGGGTGAAACGGCCATCCTTAATGTATATCCATGGCTTCGTTTTCTGCCTGGTGACTTATTTAAGGCAAAAAAATTGCTGGAGAATTTTAACGAGGTTCTCAGCTTTGTAAAGTGAGTATGTTAATAAATGTTTAAATTATTTTATTGTCTGTCTGAATCATGCTTTAGGTAACGGCAATGCTTGAGTACTTTTGTTTTTTGTGATGGATTAAATGCGTTTCAGTGGGGGGGTTTGAGAGCCTCTGCTGTTTGTATTCTGTTGCAGCTTTTTGGGAGTGCATATGTTTACTTTCTAATGATAAGGGGGCTTTTCTTTCCAACAAAACACAGTTTATCACTGGTTTGAAGAAAATTATATATGAAAATATTTCCAAATGTTCTCAAAAGTAACATTCCAATGCAACTTATACAGTATTGATTCTAAATGTTACCTTCAATATAATAGAGTGGATCATTTTGAATTTCTCCTGCAAAAATGATGTCTTTACACATGTTTCAAATTTTGTTTGACAATTGTGTCAGCATCACAACTGCCATTAAAGGGGCAGACATTCGTGGACAAGGCTAATTTCCTGGCTTCTTTTATAGATGTTGCTTCCTGAGCAAAAGTCTAGACTCTAGATTTTTAGTCATTTGACACAGCTTTATTGAAGAGGTTTTGTGCAAACTAGTATTAATATTTGTAGATGTTTAGTCGTTTAAATTTATTTAACATTTTTCCCCGACATTCTCATATTGTAGTAGCCACACTCTATTGAAAATGCCTCACACAAGGCTGTGCCGACCAAAGGTTATAGGTTTTGCTAGGCAAATATGTAAATTGGAAATATTATATGCTGTCCTAAATGTAACTTTAGAATCAATGAAGAGCACTAGATGCTCAAACAGAATTCAAACCGGTTATTGTTGTCAATTATTTCATTCTAGATTACTAGATTATTCGAAGGGCCTAAAGTCCTACGCTTATTAAAAAATGATACGTACTTATTAATTATCCTGTGCAGTCCCAATTCTTGGGGGGGGGGGGGGGGGGGGGTTCTAATGTTCTACGTTTGTTTTCGTTTAAGGTGTTTATTTAATACATTTTAAATACTTTCCTGTGTTCATTTTTCTTCGACATTCCTCAACACATTTCTTTTATTTCTCACATTACCTCATCGACCGATCTTTTGGTCTGTTTCTTTCTATTTAGACTATCATAATTTTTAAAAATCTTTTGTTATGTAAAGAGAAATGATGACGTATAATACATTTTATCTAAATAAATGGAGAAACGTTTTATTTATTTCCTCCACAAGCTGTCCTGTAAATGTTCACCTTTCCTTCGAGAAATCGGCAATACAGCTAAACAAATCTCCCCAAGTTTAAATAGATTTTCTTTTTTTGTACAAGAAAGAAAATCACATGGACTATGTATGACAAGATAAAGAAAAATTAAATTGACTAATACGAAAAGCATGTAAAATTTCAACATCTTCATTCCCCTACTTGGATGAATTGTACATAACAGCTTGCACTAAGAAAATTAATTCCATCTTTTTAGACAACAAACATCCCTTGTTTCCTCAAATAAAAACATCAGTCAGAAGTAAAAGACCCATGCTTCTGATCTGTAACAAAGAAAGATACAGAAGGTCATTTTTACCATCATCTATCAAAATGCTTCCATCTTAACCATCTTGTTTAGTGTACTTACGACCTTAGAGCATGCATCAAAATAACATTGAGTGTGTATCTAGCTTACGATTATTATTGTTTATATTGCTGCTCATTTACATTATGCATGTGATTGTAAGCCTACTTGTGTGTGCATGTGTGTGCACATGTGTACGTGTGTGTGTTTGTGTGTGTTTGTGTGTGTGTGTGTGTGTGTGTGTGTGTGTGTGTGTGCGTGTGTGTGTGTACCCATGGTGGAACACCAACCAATGTGCCAGAATCTGGACAATAAAGATGTATCTTATCTTATCTTGTCTTATGTGTCCTATGGTACTGGTCACAGATAGTGGGATGTGTATATATTTATATCTTCTATCCCACTAAATGGGGGCTCAATATCCCCCCCCCCCCCCCCCCCCCACTTGTTTGGTACCTCTGTATTTTTGGTGTGAAATAAGTGGATGGCTTCTTTTGTCTGCACTGTACTTACCACATCCTTGCTGTCGCAAGTAATCCGCTTAAGTCCAAATTTTTAGAATGTTCGATTTATATATCCTCTTAAAGCTCTGTCGAAGATGCACCTTTCAACATCAACAAAATGCAGTAATTATGCCATGGCCAAGGCTTGGTTTTCTTGCTTTTCATGATTTCTGATAGGAACAATTAACACAACAAAAACTATTTTCCGTCTCTGGTGTAAAAAGTATCCAAACAGACTTAAGTGGATTGCTTGAGTCTCAGACAGTATCTTTTCTCCAGTCTTTTTCATACCAAACAATTAAACAATAAACTTCCCAAAACCCCACTATGTCCAGGCTACCTATTAAATAACTTATTTATGTTAGGTAAAGTGTTAAACTCCTGCACATTTCCTGTACATATTATAGCTCTCTGTGTGCAATCACATTTGTTTGTTGATTGGAAAAGATAAAAATAAGATAATGCTTAACCCTTCATTTGAAAAAATTAACCCAGTACTTTCGTCAGCTCCTGCAATCCAAAATATGAATACATAGCATCATATCAACTCAAATATATGCACATATACAAGCACACATGTACACCTTCCTCCTCCCCCCCTTTGTTTTAAGGTCCTTACCCCCCACCCTATACACACATACCATACACATGCAACACTGCACTCATACCTGCAATATTGTTCAGCCTTTCATCTGCTTGTCTGTCTGTCTGTCAAAATTGCTTTGAGTGTTGTGTTGGGTTCTTGATGCTTTTTCTAAAGTTTTATTAATCTTTTGTTTTTCCTTTTGTCTGATGTTTCCACTCTATAGACAGTTGCCTAAAATGTAGGGACACTGACAGCACAAGATTGATAGAATCAATAAAGATATATTTTTTTAAAATCAACTCTAAGAACTTTCTCAGGCTGCATACGAGGATACCTGCTTTTCAAAGCTATGTTCACAGTTAAAAATATAAGTGAGTGACAAATTATAAGAAAAGAGAAAAAAGGGAGAATTTTGAATATATGGTAGGCCTACTATTACCAGTATACTAGTGTTACCCAAGCTCTTATATATTTTCTTGCTTTGAATCTTTGTATGATTTCTTTAACCTGTGTGAAAATTCAGTGACCGCTACGTAGTGCCGATGAGCAAAAACATTGATGAGAACAACACAGATAGTAGCCTGATAGCTGCCTACGTCCAGGAGATGAGGAAGAGGCAGTCAAGTGGAAAGCCAACCACTATGGATGGTTAGTAGTAGTAGTCTTCTATATTGAGTCTTAGTTTATCTTGCTTTATTTTTTACAAATGACATGTACTTTAAATCACTTTATATTTTAGTTTAGGTAAATTACTTATTTGTTATTCAGTTTGACAGCCATGTAATGTGAAGAAATGGTTGAATGAGACACAGGAATAGTACAATACTTGCAAGGACAATTTGTTTCTGCCGATGATTCACTTGTACTCTATTGTTAGAAACTAGGACGTTTTTTTACTGTGAAGATCATAATTAAAGCTAAGATATGCCCCACAATTATGTTTTATTAGTAATTATGGGTTTACTTTGGAAGGGAAAATAATCCAAATATAAGTATCATTGTACAAAATAACCATATTTGTAAATGTTAAATGAGCTTCTTAAAACTGAACTTAAAACAATATTACTTAAACGTGTTGGAGCGAAAACCTATATGTATGTAGTGTAAGGTGCTACGTAGATTTGTAAGTGTAAGTAGATCTCAACCTTACAATGTATTGTTGTGAAAAAAGAATTGCATACGAAATAAGTATATTTGCTATCAGTAATTACGGAAAACAACTTGAACTTGCTAAAGCATGAGTCACACTGTGAATGAGCAGCTTAGGTGGAATGCATGAGGGCACATATGTGAGAAGCATCATGGAAAAAAAATTATTGATTGTGATGAAAATGATGAACTAAGGGTTGTGAGTAATGTTAACTGATTGTTGTTTTTTGTACTTCATGGTCAGATGGGAACCTGACACGTGTGATTCTTAATCTATTTCTGGCTGGGACTGAGACAACCAGCACCACCATTGTCTGGTTTTACTTGTTTATGATTCACCATCCAGATATCTTAACAAAGGTAATGATTTCTTTGAGTGTCTGGTTGTTTGTTAACGTTTTACGACACCATTGACACAGTTAAGATTATTTAGGAGGCTTGGAGGAATACTGGTCTGAGGGGTATACAACATCCCAGCTGATGTCACAGATCTTTGATGCAATAATTTTCCTTTTTGAGAAGGAACTCATGTCTACTACATACAATGACCAACGATTACAGCCCAGGTACCAATTTGAGTGTTAGAAAGAGGGAATAAACACAAAAGTGTTCTGAAGTATTCTAAGAAATGGACCTGAAAGAATGAATTGTAATTAAGGATTCAGATGGAGTTGCTTGGGTTGAAGTAGAAATAAAGTGACTGAATCAGGAATACAGAAGTTGCAGTCTGATTGAAGTAGTGCGGTTAGAGAAGAAAGAATTACCTACTGAACGCACTCTGTGGGATGTGTATTGACAACGGTAGGCAACTGTCAATAAAAATAATAAGGATAGGGGGAGGGTTAGCCGGGAGGAATGATGAAACAGACGAAAATTCCTGGTCATGCACTGGTCACTGATCCCATAATCCACGAGGATTGTAGGGGCGCTGTATGACAGAGAGCCTCTTCAGATGCCTCCACTTTTCACGTGTTTGTTTTTGCAAGCGCATGAGTTAAGGCGAAGGATTACCCTGTCCACTCCGCTATGTTGTCCGCTAAATTCCTACATGTTAACAAAATTTGCGGGAATCACTGTGTCATGGGAAGCTGCAAAGCACAGAATAAAGAGGGGCGGGGGGAATAAGAATTTGAAATCCTTTCAGTTAAGAGGAGTTTTGTGTTACACGGGTTTGTGTTAAACAAAGTATTACATAATAATATGTATGCCTGTTTAACAGTAGGCCTCATTTGGAACCTGAATTCTCTTTGGTGATATCCAAACTCAGTGGGTACTGAAAAAAATATCATTACGTAGCATTATTATTTTGTCCACATGTTGAAGTTGGACACCCTCGTACAAGGCAAGGAATCGGTCTGTTCAAAAGTGGCGCATTTGATTCTCAGCAGGATGATAGGGTGAGAGGAGCATTTTCCAGAAAAATTTTGATTCCACTCTCGTCAACTCAACATCCCCCCCCCCCCTCTATTGATTAGAACATAAAATCTCATCTTTAGCTTTTGCATTTTGACTTGAAAACTTTTCTGTTTGACTGTTTGATCCACCCAGGTGTATGAGGAGATTGAAGACGTGGTGGGCAGAGAGCGAGCACCTTCTATGCTTGACAAACCCAAACTGAACTATCTCAATGCCTGCATCATGGAGACACAAAGATTAGCCAGCATTGTGCCTTTCAGGTAAGAGTCATACACTGTAAAACTACAACCGTCAATTTTCTCTAAATGTCCATATGTCTAATCAAAATGATGAAGCGCCTCCCCCACAAAAAAGGGGTGAAAAGTAGCCCTTTTCTATAGATCTTAATGAAACTCCTGTCGATTCCTTGACTTTATACCATAGTTACTGTGAAAGAACATTTGTTGATGTTTGTTGTGACATATTACAATGTGTTGTGACTTGAGTCATTGCTTCTGAATCCATCAGCATTTTTTTCAAAGTCAAGTAAAATCCTTCTTACCCATATTTAGTCGTTTTAGCCAAATGAGCTCATAGGCAACGTGCTAATTTTGCACCTTAGAGGTGTTCAAAGAGCATGCTGAATAATGGTCAGAAAGACCTGTGCGAAATTTCAGATCAAATATACCAGAAATAATTCTATGGAAAATTAAGTTCAGTTGCTCTTTCACATTCTACCAAAGCATTATCAGTGAATGGTATTTACTGACTATTTTTGTTTGGTGCATAGTTAGCTTTTTACGCAAGTCGCACATCTCTCCCCACTGTTATTTCACATTTGTAATGGATCGGTCCAAGTTTGTTTTCTGAGTGGTATGGGTTCAAATTATCAAAATCACAAATGTTTCAAATATTGTTTACAGTTTTGCCAAGTGATTGGCTTTCTAAAAGTGTCGTTGGATCAAATTCTAGAATGTTGTAAAAGTTAGTTTTTTGTACAACCAGTCTTTTAAGTACCCTGAGCATAATGGGTTTTCAAGTTTAGACAAATTGCAAATTGTACACACACCCTAACACTTTTGTCCATTGATTTACCGCAGTCTTTATTAATGTCTGTGGGTGGTTGGAGAATGCCAGTGGCAGGTACTACTTACTGTTCCTTCTGTTGTTTCTGTTCGTATGTCTCACTCTGTATCAGCACTTAATGGCAGTTGACATGTCAACATGCTTTTCTTTGCTCAAACTAAAATGTTAAATACATTTATATTATCTAACAGTGTCAGAACAGAATATGTCAGTGTTTAACAGCTCGGATCACTTGGCCATTAAATTTCACATTACAGTCTAGCTCACACATAGCAAAATCAGAGGGACATGGAAACCTTTTTCGTTAAATCATGTACAAATTTTGCTATGTATACATGTTTTAAATACAAAGAATATATAATAAATATATATATATAATATATGTATGAGATAAAATTCAGGATCTGAAAATGTGTTTGCTGTGTGCGTGTTTTGCAGTGTCCATGTTCGCTATATGTGTGTGCTAGACTGTTTAACATTTCAGCCTTCAGCATGTGTGCACAAAGACAACAACTGTCCAGGGATACACCATTCCAGAAGGCACTACTGTAATTCCCAATCTGGATCGTGTCTTGTGGGATGAAAAAACCTGGGGTGACCCTCGAAACTACCGCCCAGAGAGATTTCTGGATGGTGACAGAAATTTGAAGAACTATGAAGAATTCGTACCTTTCTCTTTGGGTAAGTTTCAGTTATTTGATCACATTGATATAAGATAATACTCTTGCTAAAAAAGATGAAATCATGGGGATTGTTTTGTGGTTGGTGCCAATGAAACTTACTCAGTGTCAGTTACGATGTGTTCAAAGAGTTAAGTTCTTTTTTTTTTAACTTCTGATCAAGTCAAAAGTATCTTTTGTTGGCATGCGAAAACACATGACACTTGTTGAGAGCACTGTTAGCTCAGTTGATAGTATGATGAATAAGAGTCGTGGCAATGTTGACTTGAACCCATTTCTAAACTTACTTTGTGTAGAACTAGTCTTTCCCCCTTCTCATTACTAAATTGATACCACCTCTTAAATAACACAAAAACTGAGTTTTCTTGATAGTATAACTTAATGTCAAATTTCATGCCACCTATTACATAAAGTCAAAACTGAAGATTTTTTACAGTTAGTTAAACTCAATGTCAAAATTCATACAACCTCTTAAATAACGTAAAAATTGAGTTTCCTCGATTGCAATACTCTAAAACTCAAGGTTGCTATTTTCGGTTCTAAATTTGGGTCTGTTTCTCAATATCCTCAGGTCGTCGGGTTTGTCTGGGCGAGTCTTTGGCCAAGATGGAGCTCTTCCTCTTCCTGGCCGGGATCTGCCAACGGTTTGACATACAACCTGCTGTGAAGGGTCAACTCCCACCTCTCAAAGGTGTCTTTGGCATCACTTCAGCCCCAGAGGCTTACAAAGTCAGATTTGTAGAGAGATAAATATAATTAACTTTCAGCCTTTTGATGTTATAAAACTATTACCTTCAACATAAGTGTATAGCCTTGTACTTGTAACAACAAGAATGTTGAGTTGTCGGTTTGTTGGGGGGGGGGGGGGGGGGTTTGGGGGGGGGGAGGGGCGGGTCAATCCCAGCTTTGCTTGTCATACATTGTTACTCTAGGAAAAGTCGTTTTTCACTATTAGTAGTATTATAAGTATGTATATATATATATATAAGTATTATATGATTATCGTCAGTTTACTAAGCTGCAAATGGATACTTAAAGATTAGTCAAAATGACTCTGTGAATGATGGTGGTTTTTTATACAAACTGGTCGGCCTTTGGAGCTATTGTGACGTTCAGCTTTCTCCAGGAGAGGATACACTACAATTTTATTAAATAAATAGTTTGTATCAAACGAAGATATGTATATATGTAATGATTTTTAAATGTTTAAAGACTTGAAAATGTATCTTTTGATAAGAACAGAGATGAGTTTTGCCATGTTGCTCAATGAAAGAATATAAATATTTTTTGGTTGTAAATAAAATACATTTGTCCAGATGCTTCACACATAATTGTGTCTTTGGTTTCTACTTTCTCTTACCGTGGTTCTGCTTTTCTTCATATCATTTGAAGGTTTTTATACCCTTCTATCACTTAATCAACAGTTGACACTATAGACTTAGAAAGGCCTTACCATACCTCAAAATTGAGAGACAGAGGGACAGAGAGAGAGAGGGAGAGGGAGGGAGAGGGAGGGAGGGAGGGAGAGAGCGAGTAAATAACCTATCCAGTTTTGATACTGGCAGGAAACATATAAACATTCTCTTCATTTGTCGTTCTGCCTTTTCCTTTAGTTTTCATACATGCTTTAGATGCAACTCTTACTCACTACATTCTTAAAGTGTAGCGATATTTCGACGGCATGCCGTCTGAAAATCGTAGTTGATATTTCCACGGCATGCTGTCTGAACATCGGAAGTCATATCTATACGGTATGCTGTCTTGAGTCCAAAGATCGGAATTGATATTTCGACGGCATTGGGTCTGCTTGAAGTGTATCAATGCAAAAATTGTGTTTGTTTTCCAGACGACGAGTCGGGTGATCATACCTACCCGACACGACCCGATCCCATCCGCAAATGGGCACCCTACTGTAGGGGGGGGGGGGGGAAAGTCTTATCTCCATTTTGCTTGCACAAAATAAATTGTGCATCCCTCACTCTCGTTACAATCACACAAAACATAATTTCATCATTGTCCATAATGCACAAATGATAACAAAGGATAAACATTGTTAACTAAACATACAGGTATCTTAAATTGTATCTATAATAATGCGTTACTTATGGAAAACAGATTATAGGCTTAATTATAAATAGTCTGGATGTTCTGATTGGCTGAATTTATGTGCCGTGGAATTATCACTTCCGATTTTTCGACGGCCTGCCGTATAAATATCCACTTCCATTCTTAAATGCAGACCAAAAGGAAAGTTTGGGCACTGATGCATGGTGATCTTTTCTATTTGTATTGACGGGCCACTGTATTATTTACAGACTTTCTCTTTGTTTAGGTCTTCACTGACACACAACAGAAACAATTCTTGCAGAGGAAAGAAGGAAAACAACAATCTAAATACTTTGTCCAGCATTTATTTCTCATGAACAATAATTCACACATCACAAATTTAAATTAGGAAGAGTACAGAAAATGTTTAGAGTTCATATGGAACGATAAATAAAAGCACCCAAGCCGCAAAGTACATGATGAAATTTATATCCAACATTCCTTTTTTTTTAAATGAATAGACATTGACTTGTGTGCATTTTTACTTGGCAGTGAGAACTAAATGCCACAACATATTTTTTTATATTTTTAAAGACATTTTAAGATGTAAGGCTAACACGCATCAAAATTATTACATCAAAGTATCATGACTAACAGCCAAGAAAATCTTTCTCTAACTTGAAGATATGAAGTAAAGATTAGTCATAATGGACGACTATCATTATCATATTCCTCCTTCCCATCTCCCAAATCAAGTCCTCCTCATAAATTCAAACAATTAACAAGCTAAGCTACCATCCTTCTAAAGAATATTAGAGCACTCCTTGTTTCTGGATGTTCCACCCATGCCTAGACACATTAGAGGAAAGATTTACAATGGGAGCCGGAGCAACTTGCACTTGTGCACTCGTTTGCCTCAATAAATTGCACAGAAGCACAAAGGAGGCATAACTTTTTTCCTCTCAGATTCTCAGATTACAAAATGCCCATTAACCTTGCTCTCTGTAGCAATGTACCTTATCATAAATTTGTTCTACATATTTACATCAGTCGTAGTACATACAAGCTATGTATAGACTTGACTTTTTAAAGAAAAAGTGTGCTGTTTCAATCTCTTTCACACTCTCAACATTGCAGAACATATTTATATCAGTTCTGCAACATATTCTCACAGACCTTACACTTTCACATTCAATACAGCTTACTGTCTCTCACAGTGTAGAATATGACTTATTTGACTATATTCTAATACACCCTCTCTCTCATATCATTTTTTATAGTAGAGAGTTTTACGGCGCTCGCAACTGCATAAGGTCATATGAGCGCCAAGGGGTGGGTGTCAACAGAGAAGTCTTTACAGAGAATCAGACTTACTCTGCTCACCTCTCTAGCTTCAACAGCACAAGGTCTGCTTCGACCATCAAGGCACCCCGGAAATAGCAGGTCACAAGAGAGTGACAAACAAACAAAAGAAGTAGAGGAAAATGACAATAGTAAGGATTAGGAAAGAAAAAGCAGCAGTTCCCTGTTGCAGATCAGGCACAGTTATGAGCGTGACATGAATCAGCCCATTTACAATTTTACTGTGCTTGAACGAGAAATGTCCCCTCTTTGGGAATGGCCTAAAGACACTACAGTCAGTGGCACTGCCCCAGGGGGGGGGGGGACCTCTCTCTCAGGTTTAACTAGTGAATACACGCTTATGTGTAAAATGTGAAATATTCTCTCATATCAGTAAGACAAACTGATATCACTCATGAAGGCCTCCCATTTACTCAGCAAACTTTCACTTAATGAGGCATTGTTATTCACTTCCAGGAACTTAACCCTCAGGATGTGACTAGTGAACTTACAGAGCTAAACTGGCCTCCCCACCCCCTCGCATCTCAGAACAGCAATTTAGAAAAGATGTTCGGTACTTTTTAAAGGTACCACAGTAACCATCCAATACAAACATACATATTTTGAACTTTAGGGATACTAAAAAACTGTTTCTAGAGTAATCTGTCCATGTGGCGGCACTCTCAGCAACAGAAACATCTAAAAGAACACCATACATCAACAGTTTCAACTGAAAAAAGCACAATCGTTTTGTACTCGCAAACGCCAGCCTAAAAGCATGCTCGTTTTTTCTTTCCATTTTTAGAATGCTATAATAAACACAGTAAGCAAATTCCTGGAGAAAAAGAAACCATAAAAGGTTGGACACAAGCCCTTTTTAAATGTGCGCCTAATGAAAATATATATGACAGCAAAGCCCAGGGCTGCATTAAGCATGTGGGAAGCCTTGAGCCCACCGAGGCCTCCCTCTCCAAATCCCCCTATTGCATACACCACAGACTAAGTAACCTAAATCCTAATATAGAAATAAAACACTAAAGTAAAGAAATACTGAATGGGGACTTTTCTTCCAGTGTCATAATATGTAATGAATAAATACTAAATTGATTAAATGAAAATAAAATTAACACAAGTTGTTCTCACCAAATTTATTTACACAGACAAATTCAGTTGAAATTATTCTAATTTTCCATGAAAAAGTATAGTATAACTAACAAGTAAATTAAGTTCAAATCAGCGAATGGATGAAGTTAGGGGGTCTATAACCATTGCAATCCAGACACTTTTCTCAATTTTCATGCGACAGAGTCGCTGATGATGTCACTTAAGTCTAATTCAGGCGGTATATCTGTCTGGATGCTACAACTACTATATATTGATGAGAGGCCCCGCCCCTGCTTGGTGTGTGGCCCTGGACCCACGCCCCTTCCCCCCACCCCCCTTAATCCAGCCCTGACACAGCCAAAAGTGTAAGTGGAATACCCGGCAAAAGACGTCACAAAGTGTTTCTGTGCGGTGACATCACTTGAGTCTGGTTGAGATTTTTGCAGTACGATAATCAGCTCTCAGTTGAACAAAGTTTTGAATGATTGAATCGTCCAGATCAGCCTGTAATAGAAACAAGAACATTTGTACAAGGCAATCCCTTTAGAAAACAAAGCACATCAGTCACTTTATTTTATACATTTAAAAATCCCATTCCTTTAAAAGGTGAAGATCACTACAAGCGTTCAAGTGGAATGCAAAAACTGAAGATTACTTGACTCGTTGAGGCTACATACTAACTTTACTTTTCCGATCCAGCGGCCATTTGGGTTCTAGCCCTTCGGCCTGGAAGCCACATACTTCATATCCCCATTATTGATCCACAGGACTCTTACATTATGGTCAGTGCACGTTCAAGGAGATGAAAGCTATTGGTTCCTTGCTATAGCTTGTAGGCTACTAATTCCACAAATAATACAATTGAGGAATATGCCACAGGTGATTGGTGCGACATATATGTAACATGACATAGGCAACCAAGAACAGCAACTCTGCCAACTTCTGTGACGTCCATGGTACAGCATTTAACTAAAAATTAGGTATTTTCTTGACATATCAAAAGGTATTTCATGTCATAAGGTAACAACAGATACTCCAAAGGTTGCAATGCAAATTTTGTTTATCAATAACAATTATTATATAGTGGAGTCCACTTAAACCTAACATGGTAAATCTGAAAACTAAATCATCGTAAAGCAATGCGCTCAAGCCACTGCCAGCAGCTCACTGGCACAGAGGTTCCGACTACAAGCTGCAGGGAGCGCTTGCCAGAGGTAAGGAGAAAAGCAAACTCCACTATATCTGATTTATTCAAAGTACTTACCAGCTGCTCCCCGCTGGATACCACCTTGATGTTCTCAGGTACTACCACCAGCAGGTTACACAGCGCATGAAGGTGCTCAAACAGCTGGGTCACTATGGGTACCTTCAGCTCTTCCTTCACCAGCTTACGGTACTCATTGACGTCGCAGATAACCAACATTGCCCCTGGGAACATCACAATAAATAACACCTACGTCACTTACGTGTTAATTTTTACAAAGTGCTTATTCCTGATTTTAGAAAGTATTCATGCAGCTGCTGTCAGGGTTACTATTCTTCCCGTTTTTCTTACTATTATCATCATCATCATCATCCTCATTATAATAATTATTATTATTATTAATATTGTTGCTGTTATTATATTATTTTTATAACTGTTACTATTGCTGTTGTTGTTGTTATTATTATATTATTATTATTATTATTATCATTATTATTATTACTTACATTATAATACTATAACTACCAATTGCATGAAATTTCCATAGAATAAATAGCCTGCATATACACTGCATTAACGTAAAAAAAACAAAAAAACATCATAACTATTACAGTAAAACAAATGACAACAATCTTAAGGGAAAAACTTATTTAAGTTACCTATTGAGTTGTAGGAGAACTGTGTCAAGTGCTCATAGGTCAGTCTGTGGTACCTCTGACCCAGAGTGCCCATGACCACGTCAACGTTCTTCCCATCCAGACTGTTCTTGATCTCCCGGACTTGAGCGTGGAGAAACTTGGACACTTTCATCGCAGCCTGGAGGAGAGGACAATGACAATTGTTGTGAGATCAGAGAAGTTCAAAAAGTTTATAATACCACCTCGCCTCAGAGCTATTTTGTCCAGAGAGCACTCTTTACTTAAGTACATTTTGGACTAAATAGTTCTGAGACGATGACCTGTGGACTAATAACAGAATAATTGAACAAGAGCTGTGAAGTATGAGTTCATCCCTGTGTCTATGGCGTAAGCATCCCTCTTGCATTTGTCTTATAGGAGGGATAATAATAATAATAACGACAACAATAGACAGCATTTGTAAAGCGCAAATTCCTGAATAGAAAAAAGGGATTGCTGAATCAGAAGTGAGACATATCGTTAGTTATGGCACTCCCCTGCCATTCAGAGAAAGAAATTGGATGATTCATATAAGAATCTACTACAACTAGTGATGCAAAAGACTGTTAGATTTTGAACAAGAAAGAAAGGGGGAGAATGCAATAAATTAATCAAATATACTAGCGAACAAAAGAAACGCAAAAAGCTATTTGGGCCATAACTAAATAACCATCAATGGTAGAAGACTGTAATTTACACCAACGATAGTATGTCATATGTTCTTTAGAAATCAAAAGTCGCCTGTCTAGCTTGTGACCGGAAACTAGAGTTATTGCCCCTTAATTGGAGCATGGAAAAAGCCAAGTGGTGCCCTTGAAACACGGTCTAAATGATCTAAATGAGTGGAAAAAGTGTGAATAGTATTCACCTCAGTTCGGCTATGAAAGTCGTGGTAAAAAATCAGTTCGGCTGTTCTGCCTGCATTTGCAATGACAGTGCCGTGTTTAAGGGTTATTCAGCGAGAAAAAGCAATAGGCCCTTTGGAAGGTGAAGAAGGTCCATTTGTGGTTGCCAATCATTTTGGTGTTCACACCTCGAGTATCCACAGACTGATCGCCCGTTTTCAGCTCGCTAATTCTACGGCAGACCGAAAAAGGTCAGGTCAACCCAGAGTGACCGATGCGCTTGCATATATACACACACATTGTTCGTATGTATTGTTCAAATCGACTTCAGACAGCTACAAGAACGTCAGATTTGGTAGGGAGTACCCACGGAAGAGCCAAAAGTCAACACAAATTGAACCGGCGATTGCATCAGGTAGACTTTAGACGCCGTCGACCTTACCATGGTCCAGTCTTGATCGCACACCATTGCTAAGAGCATCTCAACTGGACCCAGCACCATGTCAACAGGCGTTTCAGAGACTGATCTTCGGTTCTCATTTTCGGAAGAATGCCTGTTCTCCATATATACAACAAACAGGGGCCTCAGAGTTTATCAAAAAGGAGGCGAACAAAATTGTGAAAGCTGTGTCATAAAGAGGAATCGCTGGGGATGACATCGCGTCCTGATCTGGGGTGGAATCTTGTAGAACCACAAAGTAGGACCAATGATCTTCAAAAATCAAGGCCAATGTCGAGGTCAAGGTATCAAGGCTGTTTGCTGCATAGCAGAAGTTCTTAAGCCCCTATACAGAGACAAAATTTTAACTTCCGGTTCCAGCAAGATAATGCTTGTGCTCACACTTCCCGTGTTACACAGGATATCCTCCAACACCATGGCATCATTCCACAGCCTCATCCTGCCCTTAGCACTGCTTTAAACCCAATCAAACATTTTTGGGACGAAATTAAATGAAGCATCGAGGGGAGACAACCAAGGCCAAGAAACACGCAGGAACTGTATGTGGCCATCCAGGAGATGTGGAGGCAGATCCCACTATGATATGTACAAACAACCTAGTGGCTTCCTTGTACCGGAGATCTACTGCGGTTATCCGATCTAATAGTGCCCATAACCACTACTGAGCATTTTGGTGCATTAACCGGAGGTTGAAAGTGTATTCCTTTAAAATTTAATATTCACAGTGATGCCCCACGTATCCTTTCATAATGCCAGAAAACAGTTTGGGTTTAAAATGCCCCGTTTTGTAAATAATGGGAAATAACCTGATCACCATTGCAAAGGTAAACAGGATTTTGCTTTTCTTTTGCTCGCTAGTATAAATTATAACTTAATTCAGGCAAAAACCAAAAGCATAATGTAATAGAAGACAGACAGACAGAGAGCCAGAGTCAGAGAAGAAGGGGGGGGGGGGGGGAGAAGGGGGGGGGGGGAGGAGAAACAATAATAAGGAGTTGACATTTACTTAATTATATATTTAAACAAAATGACCAAGGAAATAATGAAAATGCAATTTTTTTTAAAAACAATTTTAAGTTTTTCCAAATTATGAGAGGACACAAAGAGGAGAAGGGAGTAAAAGAGACAACTTACAGGGGATAAAAGATGCATGGGGGCATCCTCCGTCTCAGGCCTGAAGTCTGTTTTCTTTTGTTCTGTATTGAATATGTACCGGATGAACCCAATGATAGCGTTTACAGAGCGGTCGAGTCCAACATCTATCTTTGCCTCCATTGCTTCACGCAACTCGCGTTTCTTTTTCATACAGAATCCATGGTGCTGTGAAGACCTGTGTCATGACAATATCCATTAAAATAAATTGTATAAATAAAAACTAAAAGCTCCACAATACCATTGCCAACAAATAAAAAGATATCAAAGTACAAAGTCACTCTTGTAACAAGTTCTTCTATATCATTCTTCAAATGCCTCAACTGTTATTTCTTCTACTTTTTCCTTTTACTCTCTTTATTTCTCCTCATCTGCCTCTTCCGCTTCTTTCTTTCCTTTGTTTCCTCTCAGTGCAAAGGAACCAACTATCAATAATATTGATGATGTTGCAAAAGATTTAAGGCCGTTCAGTAATTATGACAGTTCTTCTCTTCTTCTTCTCCTCCTCCTCCCTTTCATTTTTTTTTTCTTGTTCTTTTACAATTATAGCCACCACTGAAGTTGCTTTCATGTTATTTTCAAAACTCCAAAGTCCAAACACACAAACAACTTCATACAATATAACCACAACTCACATGACGAGAGGGATGAAGTTGTCCGTGAACTGTTTCTCAAATAAGTGGAACAAAGTGTTTGCCTGGCTCACCACATCGAAGAAGTAAATCTCTGGTTCAACTTTGGGCTCAGCAGGAGGAATACCTGTTTAGAAATTATGTCATGCTTTACTCAGTAGGGGTGATCAAACAAATAAAAGATAATCAATCACAAGCAGACGTACTGATAATGTGATATTAGTCTTTGTCAGAGTTTTTTCATACAATTTGTCCAAGTTTGTAACTGATCTTGGTTGAATACTCGGCTGATATATCGTGATTTGAGATTCAAGCTGAAGTTGCTAAAGTTTTCTCTTCTTTCAGTGTACAAGCAGAAAGCACACAAAATTTCTGACTAGTCAGACAGGTGTTCTCACAGATCATTATCTCTAGGAATACCTTATTACATATTACGAGTGGGCCAAAAATCAAACTTGGGATGGAATCACACAAGAATGGTTCTGACATATAGCAGGCTCATAGTATATACCACAAGGGCAACAATGTAAATGTTCACATTTTTGTTTGATATCAAAATAAATCCTTTTTTGTACAGGCAATGTGCACAAGACAGCACATTACAAGACAGATCACTTTCTATTTAAAGCACCTTAAAAAATCAAACCACATTTTTGTAAATGTCACTACTCAAGGTACCGATTAAAAACATTTTGTTTTGTTTCTCAAATAGAAGTTCTTTTACAACAATCTTTGCTCCTCCCCTTTGTAGCCTACATGATACAGTATATTATCCCCTTGTCTCAAACCAGCTCAAAAATAGATGTCACCACTAGTATTTTTAATATATAGTATCAAATGCATTCATATATACATCTTGCCACGGTACGAAGGGTTTTTTCAAGTACCTCAAACAGAGAAATGAACCCCACTTGTAAAAAACTTTCTTAAATTCCACTCACCCAGGAGCCCAATCTCCACAGCATAGTCAATGTGTTCTGTCACGAGATACTGGACCAACACCTCAAAGATTTTGATTGCATTAGAGGGCAAGTCCGACGTGGAGGAAAGCTGAAAGAAACAACAGTTCAGTTATGAAATCTTGAGGTAATAAGAATATAACAGAGCAAAATGACTCAAGGGAGAGGAGGAAGACAGAAAAAGAGCCGCCGTTTCTGTCAAGACAACAGTATTTTTTTAATGACAGACAGCCTAACCCTGTAGGCCTACATTACAAAGATGCAATTTCTAACAGTTTTGAGGCACATTACCTTGGGAATGTGTACCTAACTAGGAAACCAATAACATAATAATATCTTTATGAACTCATGAGGCATGATGTATTCCTTGCTTATATAATATGTGACACATCGTGGCGAAATCAGGCACTCGTCAAAGTAATGAAATTGAAGAAACAGGCTT
This sequence comes from Aplysia californica, assembly GCF_000002075.1. Taxonomy (NCBI): domain Eukaryota; kingdom Metazoa; phylum Mollusca; class Gastropoda; order Aplysiida; family Aplysiidae; genus Aplysia; species Aplysia californica. Next base: position 94,922 of record NW_004797534.1, read on the forward strand.
TTTTCTGCCAGGCTGGCAATTTTTAGCAAATTTTTGTTTTTGTGCTCAACACCATTTATTTCCATGTAAAAACACATTTCCATGTGAATTTTACCGAATAACCTTAATTAATGGCACAAAATATGTAAATTTTCAGTTTTCAAGGAGCTACTGAACTTACCAAACTTCGGCGGCCATTTTCTCAATAAATTCACCACATGAACCAGGTGACCTCACCTCCTTCAATCACAAATATCTCAACTTCTATTCAAGATTCAAGGGTATTTTTTACATAGAAAGCAAGGCAAATGAAGAAGCTTTCGGATGATCCCAACATCTCCACATGCCCAAAATTGACGAGCGTCTTGACACTAATTATTTTTTAAAACCTACTCATCACAAATGTCTTCATAACTTACTTCATCATTTATGAAATCTGAACATATGAAACAAATTAGCACCAGCATTGTGAAGCATCGTGGTGAAATCTGGCGCTCGTCAAAATAATGAAATCAAAAGAAATCTGCATTTTTGGGGGCTGACGGGCAATTTTTTTCTAATTTTCTTGGTTTGACTCAACACCTTTTACGTCCATTTAAAAACACAGTTCTGTGAGGATACTACTGATAAACATTGACAAAAGGCATTCCAGTTTCCAAGGACTCTCAGGCTATGGAAGTTAACAAACTTTGGCCGCCATTTTCTCGCTAATTTTACTTCTGAAACCAGGCGACCCTGGCCTCCTTCAATCGCAAATATTTCTATTTAACATTGATGGATACATTTTTCACAAAAATGAAGAAAAATGAAAAGGCTTTAAGATGATACCAATAACCCCATATGCCCAAAAATTGACGAGCACCTGATTCCACCACGTCGTGACACATCTAATTTGTACTAAAAAGTAACGCTGCAACCCCACCTTCCCAAACAAGGGGAAAATATTTTCAACACATCAAGCTTTAATTTTCCTTGTCAAAAATGACCACTCAAAATTCTTGAATAGATTGCCCCTCGAAGATATTGTATCTTCAAAAGAAAAAAATTTACCGTTTGACACCTCTTAAAGGCATTCTTTGTGTCTTGCAGAATGTTGATTGCCACCTCTTGGGACAGAAATGTTTCACCTCCAAAGTTCTCAATCGATGGGCCTGCCTTTGTAACATTACCAATCTTAGCCTGAATATCTCGCTTCAGCTCATGAATTCTGAAAGACACAAGTAAAAGGGAAAAAGGATACATCACAGTAGAATATAATGAGCATATATACCAGAAACAAAAAAACAATTGAATTGTTCACAACAATGCATAACAAGTGTACAAATGATAATAATAATAATAATAATAATAGATTGCATTTATATAGAGCTCTATCCCATTCAAGTATAAGCTCTGAGCGTTTTACAGTTGTTTATAATGCAATATATTTAAAGTGTTGACACCCCTGGCTTACAAAATCTTTAAATCTTCAGAATGTTCTTCATCCCACAGGAAAATACATCTACTACAACAATACAATGCAGATATACAACATCATTTGTCCAACGCCAAAAGAATAAGACAATTAGAGACTTCCAAAATTCTTCTGATTAAGGAAGGATAGTGCGGAAATGCACAAAAGGTAGACAAGTAAGGTAGATGAAGAATAGGCATGTCGGTGAAGAGAAACTTAAGAAAGCCCTTTTCACGATTATAATACTTCCAACTGTATGAAAAAAAAACTCCCCCTCACAGCAAAGCTGCATGGAAAGTCCTTGCAATAGGGACTCATCTCCACTGCTTCAAAACAAGGAATAATACATATTGTATCATAAACGACGAACTGTAATGGCCACATTACACCAGTATCAGAACAGGACAAAAAGCAAGACTCAAAAGGAGCAAAAGAAGCAGATAATACCAGAACACCCTCCAAGCAGCTGTTGAAAGTACATAAGACCATGTCTTCCGTCTCGAGCATATCAAGGAAGTCAAGACCTGAAGATAGGGAAGCAGCACTTGGACAATCTGCTTCCTTTTGATATTACTGGCAAGCCAAAGAAGAAGAAGAAGGAATATATGAACCTACTCTTATCAAGAGCAACGTGTAAGGACGATACCGATGGTGATATAAAAAAAACCTTAAGGCACAGAGACTGTGTTACACTTACCCGCCTGACTGGATTTGTCTCTTCACATGGTCTTTCTTCTCATAGTAATGCTGCAGAACTACTGAGCAATGAAGTCTCAAAGACTGAAGTTCAACTCTGAGGAGGGTTATCAGAGGGGGGAATTGAGCACTTTATTGTAACACTGTCACTATATTAACATGTTACGGTACAATACAAGAATGATTTGAGAACAAGTATCATTAAGTGTACAAAACATGTATTCAAAACATGAGTATGTGCTTAAAGAACCATTTTTGGAGTTAACTAAAAGTACAAAAATATGAAAGTGAAATTAAATTATCTCATGGGGCAGGTCTTGTATAAAACAGTACAAGTCGTGAAAAACAATGCGGTGTTAACTTGACAAAAAGAAGTCTGTGCACAAAAGAGAAAAAATTTCAACAACAATTCCTATAAAATAAATCACAAAATGACACTGGGATCATAATCACCATTCACACAACTGAGGCCAAACAAAACTTACTCTATATATTTGTCCAGATGCTGAGAAAAAATAGAGCGAGTGAGCTTGTTGAGGAATGTAGAATCACCAAGTTTGAACTCATGCTCAACGCAAGCTTTCGATAGTTCCACTGTCAACTTCAAGGTTCTGTGAAAATGAAACATGAAATTAAGAAAATCAGGTAGACTCATAATATAATCAAAATAAATTTTCATGTAACTTTCTGTTCAGAAAGTCACTCAAATAGGTCTATGAATTGCAACAAACTGATAATGCAAGAATTATGCTCTTACAAAAACATGGGAACTTCTAAGACAAAAATATAATCTAAAAGGAAAATGCAGTCCTTTGTCACTTTTGATTGCAATGAGAAATTGAAGAACAGATTTCCATCCAACAAATCATTGACCACTATTGTTGACAATCACACTTCATAACCACTGCACCTTCACTTCGCCACCAAAGAACTATTTTGTCCAAAGTGTACTTAAGTATAGAGGGACTTTGAACAAAATAGTTGTGAGGCAACAACTTGGCTTATTGTATCCAATCTTGTCAATGGAAAAAGCCATCTCCTTATTTCTCCTTCTACTGATAGATATATAGTTTGACAAGAAGCGTAAGCTTTGCAATTTAAAACAAAACAAGCGTGCTGTCTGTCTTACACACACTATCATGCGAGACAGGGCCAAAGTGTTGAATCAGAGTGCTTGCTCAGTTTCAGTACTTTAAAGTAGTTTACATCATGACGAATTGTTCTATGTAGGTTTTGTAAATGGATAAAGTCATCCTTCACTTTTCTTCATACTGATATATATATATATATAGTTTCGCCAATCTGTCTCTTAAAATTAGTAAACAAACATCCATTAAAGATTGTGACCTGTGATGTCTTGCACACTGTGGGATTTTCTTTTGCATATGGGGATGCATATATGGTTAGCAATCAAGGGTTTAATTACTTGACACACATATATCACAGGACTGGATGTACTTACTTAACATACATATCATACAAGTTGTTGAGGTATACTTCAGGGTCTGACTGTTTCTCTAGTCTGGAGGCTACATGACCCTGCATAAATAAACATAGAAAACAATTTGTGTAAGAGCACAATTTATAACTGTCATGTGAAAAACATGGTAGTTGTCAGTATGTTAGTGTTTTAGTGCCTATAAATGGCAGCTTGCACTGTATGCTTCCCAGGAAGTTCAGGTTGCTTCAGTATGCTCTCAGGTCTGCTGGGGTAATAGTATAGATTGTGAAGCGCATAGAGCTTGCTATTGAGCGGAGATTTGCACTATATAAATGCTATCTATTATTATTATTAGTTCTTGTCAAGACAGCAATACCAAACATTAAGTTCTTCATTGCCTGTTTCTTTGAAATTTCTAAGAGTCAAAAGTGTCTCCTACTTACAGGCAACACAGGTAAAAAATGTAACTGAGAAAGTGAATTTTCATTACGATATTCCTTAAAATAGCCGCACTTAAAGTTATTTCATGGTACTATTTTTCCCAAAAGATATTGATGCTAACATGAGATTAAACAGTAAAAAAAAAGATAACATAAGAAAAGAATATTACTATTACAATAATGTAAAAATACAAATAAGTAGAGAAGTGAGTGAAGAAAAAAATAATTTTTTGTACCTTATTCTCTTCATGGAAATATCATCAAAAAGAATACAATTTGTCTAAGCTTCATTAACATCATAACTGAAAATTTAGGGACAGACGGGTAATTCAACAAAATTAACAAAAGGAGTCTTAACATACTTATTTTCAATCCTGTAGTATGCAAAATTGATACTTTATTTCTTACAGCCTTATTTCAAATTAAACTTATAGCCTACATCCATTAAAGGTAAACTCAAAGTCAAAGCTTCAATAAAAACATGATTTTATTCGATAAGACACATTTCTTTACATAACAATACATACCTGGATGCGCTCCTGGAAAACACTCTGCACTAGTTTGCTCATTACAGTGTCAGAGTTAGAGAAGACCGCCTTTGCCAGTTTGTTGGTCTCCACACACAAGGGAACAACATCGTCAAAAATACTTTTACCCTTGTAAGCATCCTAAATAAAAAGATAGAACTTCATGTGCAAATACAAAACATTTCAATGAGAAAAAGCATTTCAATACTAAGGCTGCCTATCATAAAAGATTTGCAAGAAAGATAAGTGTGTGCACTCATTCCACTGTCAATAACTAAATGCTCACAAAGAGAGGAATGAATGGTCATAATCACAAGGCTATAGCCTACCAGGGAGTTTTAAATTTTGCTTTATTCTTCTTTATCTTAAGCAAAGAACTCATTATTGTTATTATAAAAAAAGAATGAAGACAGATTTGCTATAGAATGTAGAAAACACTTTGGATAAAAAAACAGGAAAAAGTTTTCAAAGCTTTCAATTTCTTTCTACAAAGTCATCCATAAATTATAGACTAATGATATGTTACAAACCTTCTGACATTCGACGATGAAGACATCTATACACTGGCCATAGCTCTGGAAGAAAAAGTACAAACATGATAAAAAGCCATACTAATTTCAAACAGTACAGTAAACACAAAAACTTCAGGAAGATTAAAGAAATACAACAAAAATACAAGAAGATTCACTACAATTGAAAATAAATCCAGACAAAGGTGGAGAGAATATACGAGACATTGAAAGAAAAATAAAACTTCATGTTTCAGTACAAGTTTAAATATCAGTAATAATGTGTGTGTGTGTCTAAAGAAAGGTACCTAAAGTCAGATTTTGACCATTTTGAGTTAAAAGGGTTGTACCTTATATGAAATTTAATGCTGAACCCAGGGGCCCTTGAATTTTCTAGATATCTAAAGTAGTTTTTGAGATATTGCACATTGTGAGAGGTACGGTATAAAAATATAATTTTGAGAAAATGAGCGTTAAAGTTTAACAAACGAGAGAACACATACAAACAGTAAAAAAAATGATTTTTTTATTGTATTTTTTCATGGAAAATTCATATCCAATTTGGCATTCACTTGACATCAATAATGTGAATGGAATTCAACGGTAAAACATAGCAGAGAAGAGAAACCATGCTTCAAGAATAGGTTTTAACACCTTTAAAAAGCAGGTTTCATTGTTTTTTTATACCCTACCCTCAAAATAATTAAAAATAAAAATATTTGGAAGTCAAATCAATTAAAACGCTTTGAGCACATTGTAAAAAAAATGGTGGATCTACAGTGGGTGTCGCATTCAACGAGGTCGCCGGGACTGGCTTATTGTCCTCGTTGGATCAGACCTTTTGTTGAACATGACTAAGGCTAAAGAAAAGAAAGGAGACAAGTTATTATATTACACGATGTACCAATACCACTAATTAAAACTGTTGTTCCCCCTGAAGACAAAAATCTCAAACAGCATCAGCAAGCGCGTGTTTGAGCAGTGTTCTGACCGTCATTTCTGCATTAAATTTTTTTTTTATTCGAAACACTTTTCGAGTGGAAAGATACCCTCTCACATCTAGGCCAAGATCAACATAAAGTAAAGGCGGAAGCTGGTACTTTCTGATCAAGGGAAGAAAAGAAAATAGAAAAAAAAAATGAAGGTCTCCATCTAGACCTACCCATCCAGAGTTCATGCAGTTTCACACAGCCGCATCACATTCTCACCCACCCCCTCCTATCCCTACAGTAGGCTAACCCTCACCCATCCTCTTGGCTTTGGGGCCCATATTATTAGGAGGCACACTAGGATCTAGCAATACAATGTGTTAGGAATGGAGGATGGGCCTTGTACTTCACGTGAGATGGAGAGAAAGGAGAAAAATTCTTCGCTTTTGGGGCCGCTAATTGCTTTTATTTGGTTATCGCGATCTCGTTGAAAGCGACTTCGGTCTGTTTGCAACCTCATTGGAGTTGACGTACATTTACAAAGAGATATAGAGGAAAAAATAGGGGATTAAGGATTGCCTCGTCGGAGCCTATTTCTCGTTGAATGTGACCTCGTTGAATGCAACACCCACTGTATCAGTTTTCTATAGAAACACATTTTGGTTTTAAAAAAGTGATTTTTTGTCATTATAAGCCTGTAGCTCAAAACGGTCTGGGGGCGACCTTAGGTACCTTTCTCCAGGCGCACACACATTAGACAAATCTATACCAGAATTTGCTTGCTTTTTCCTTTGAAATATCTCAACAAAGGAACTCTCCACATAATATGATTAGACGATGCTCAAAAGCTAATTCACATAGCTTTTAAAAACTGTTCTTCATCCCCAAATTTTCACACTGAAACTCCCAGAAATAAAAAACAACAATGATTTTTGCCCCTCAATCACAATAAAATGAGGCCTATTGAAAAACATTCAAACCTCCAACATCAGAAGAATATCCCAAACGTGAACAAACCAGGACTATCTTTACAGTGGGAAAAAACCCTACTGGAACAATTACTTAAATACCACTTGAGTAGACAATGATTCTGACCTTGAAATGTTGTAAAAGATTTGTGATTTTCCTCATTTGACGTCTGTCCCCAGCCTGCTGGCCCAGACGAAACTCCTCAATCAATTCTCGTTCTACTTCATCATACTTTTCTGAAAACAAAAAAGGCCCATTAAATAAATAGCAAAGTCCTCCTAGTATATTTTAATAAATATTGCTCAAAAGGGGAAAAATTGCAAATATACTGACCTTGACCACCGGTACAAGACAAACAGATATTTCGGAAAACCCCTTGACACAAATCAATGAGGAAACCTTAAAAGCAAAATCAGTGCATTATGTATTTTTCCCATTTTGAACACAAAATATCAACCAAAGTACTATTATCTTAAATTTTCAAATTTTTAAACTCATGTCTAGTTACACAAAACAAAACTGCTAGTCCTTGTCAGCCCGTGTCATAAGGAAATAGATGTAAATAACAAATTTTTTAACAAAGAACCATGTGTCAGTACACAGATTCGAGTTGGACCCACAAATCATATCACTTGTCTACACCACCAACTCTTTAACTCTTCAATTCATAAACTCAGACGAGATTTCATCAACTTCTCCATAGAGTATCTCTGATAAAAACTGGCTTTGTCTCCTACGTGGAAAACCTTAATATGTTAAGCCTGAGAACAAGAGGTCACGCTCACAGATTCTTAAAATTCTCATTTCATCTAAAGAATAAAAAAAAAATTAAAAAGCAAACTTGACACACCTGCAATTCTTTGCCTTGCTATATCAAAGCGTCCTCCCACAGGTAACTCTAACGCTATCAAGTGCAGCTTCTGTATCACATCAGCGGTCAGATGGAGCTATTGAAAGAGAGAAAAAAAGGTGACAATGTCATATTATATGTATCATAAACCACAAGACTGCAAGATTTTTTTTTTTATCAGCAAGAGACCCGAGACCTATGAAACAATATGTAATACAATTAGTGCAACAACTTAGAGACTTTCAAACCACTGATTTTGAATCCCCATACAATTTTTAAAAATTGAGGCTAACAGTGAGACATTCAATCATAGAAAAATTTGTCCGTAACCACTAGACATATCAAAAGAGGAAGGTCACTTTTCCCTCTCTCTCCTCCTTCATTAGCGATTGAAAAACTTCTTCCAATATCAATATCTGTTAATTCCATATCACTTTAATGGTCAAGGTGCACTCACATTGACAAAACACAGGTCAACAAGTGTAACTGACTTTTTCCTTAGTTTTCTCTCTCTATTTAAAATCCAAACAATTTAAGCCAGAGCTAAATTCAGTGATATGAACCAAAGCAACTGGACAACAGCATTAGGTACAATATTTTATGACAGCCACATTTAGAAACTGAAAACAAACTTAGTAACTACCCTCGATATTTTGAATAAGAACAGAGGAAAAGTAATATTCATCACAGTCCTCAGTGTTAAAATGTACTTCAAAATGGTCCAGAAACTTCAAGACAGTACACACAGAAAATGTGAACCATATTCAATATAGCAAGGACAAACTTTCAAAATTGCATTCATCCTCCCAAAGCTTACAGAGAAACTTCAGCAACACACAGTCAGGACGAAGCATACACTTAAGCTATAATATGGAGTCATTTAGATCCACATCAAAGTTTAAATTTCTCAGTAAACCATATCAATAACACATCATGGCTTCAAACAACACATTTTTTAAGGCAATTAAAGTATGTGATACCGAAATTTTACAGTGTACCTACTAGTGTTGTGTAATTTAGAGGGAATGAAACTTGTCTGTAGCTTCGAAGCATGAAGTCACTATTCCTGCTGTTTGAATATCATATGCAAACTGTTTTTCCCTACACATAAGCAGCATTCACTATTCAATAGGTATGCACTGTTCACGGTGTTATTCATCCAGTGTGCATCTGCCTCTTCATGTACCGTGGCCACAGCTTGAGCAGCACAGCTCATAGTTCTCATTATCTCTTGTTTTATTGGTCCCTACCATCTTTTAAAATCACCCACCCATCCAGGAACACGAGCTAGCTTAACAGACTTTGTGAGTATGGTGGCTGATATTATTGCTTCCTTTGTTTTTTTTCTTCAAAACAATTGTATGTATTCCCCCTAACTCCTCATTACAAGCCATGTTACGATGATGCCACATCAACACAATTCTAGCATCCTACCTGGAAAGGATCAACTAACACTGGTGACTTGAGAGGTTCTTCCGTCAGGAACTCTCCCAAATAATTCATAAGTTTGTGCGCCTCCACAGCACGCGCCCTTGGTGTGTTCACACCTTCTAACTGGTCTCCCAGATGAACAACCTTGGTCGCCACATAGGAAATCCTCTCATCCAGTGTCTGGAAGTCTGTGTACAGGGACTGTGGTTCATAGAGTAAATTCATCATTTGAGTACACATTCTACATGCAAGTCTAAAAGAACTGGACCCCGACAGGAAAAAAGAAGCAGATTCACAGGCTTACTTGAAACTGTAAGGCAGTTGTAATTCCAGTCATTAGTCAAGCTTGAATTACACAGCTCTCGGTTTTAGGGAAATTATCTTTACCTCAGAAAATAAAACAAATGAAATCTATGGCAGCCACTCTTATTATCAAAAGACATCCTCCTACAAACTATAACTGTATGTGAGCATGTGTATTCAAATGTACTTTATTTCCAAGGCTCAAATAACAATATGTAAACAAGGACCCTTGTTAATAGGATTGACTGCAGGGCTGTCTACCTCAAAGTTCCCATTTCAGGTAGATTCAGGGCCAGTTTCAGGTAGTTTGGCCCAAAATCAGGTAGTACAAAGACAAAGAAGAAAAAAAAAAAAGATGATCGTTGTCCCATCGAACGCGCTTGCTTTCCGTGGTATAGGGTAATTATATTTTGAAAACTTGTTTGTGAATGCATGTCCATGCTCTCGCGTGTGTTTATATATGTGGGGAGGTGAAGGGGGTGTGCACAAGTTAAGATGAACAGTGTGTATGGAATGAGGCAAGGTTGTTTGTTTGTTTTTTTAATCATTTATGGACCATCGTTCAAGGCACATATCATTCAGTATTGAATCTGGAATTGAGTGCAGGGTGATAGCCAAACTGACTTCAAAACCCCTAGCCCATACCAATAGAAACTATATCAAAACATTTTTCCTGACACTAGCATAGGACACTGATAAGTCCTTCCTGACTTAGGTATGACAGACAATTAATTTTAACTAGTTTTACCCTAAAAATACAAAATGAATCCTGATCTGGGCCTGAGGAAAGGCAAGAAGAACATTAAAACCATGTTTGCACGACAATCTAGAAATCGGAGGACGCTTGTTTTCTTTTTCTTCCTTTTTTTTTTGTCCTTATGGTGACATCAGTGGGAATATTGATTTAATTTGTATGGCGACAGTGTGCTTTGTATACACAAACTGCATGTTACAAATTTTTATTAACTGTAAATCTAACGTTAACAAACTACCATAGGACAATTCTGAGAGGTAACGAAAGCGAAAGTAGATTTTGATTTTCCCGACGGAGTCTCAGTATTACACCTACATTTCCGCCTACCGTCATAGCCGCTTATTCGCGTGAAACGTACTCTCGGACTGCGGAAAGCCGAACGTAATATCACAAACGCGACCGGTAAAATATGAACTCAGTAGGCTTTTCAGATTTGGTTTCAAGGACTTTGTGCATTTTCTCGGGTCTCCCGCAGTCCCCCTGCATAGAATCCTCATTTGGTACTGACCAATTATTTAGACCAAGACAGATTTTAGAATGTTCTGCTTCGATACCGATTTTGTTTCTACATTCACAACTCTGTTTTCTAGATAAATGAATTAAATGCACAGATTTTCCAGCTGCAGCAAAAACCCAAAGATAGACAGAAAGAAAGAATGAATGAAAGGAAGGAGGAAGATTATCTATCGTGAGTAGACAAGATTTTAGCCGATATGCACGTGAAAAACTATTGCCGACCGAACGGCACAGATAGACAATGGTCGAGTGTACGAAATGCGCAATCTGGCAGTTTCTAATACAACTTATTGCCGAGAGTTGCCGTAAATATCTGACAAGTTACGGAGGCAAGTGCTGATTTCTCTCTCTCTTTTAACGCATGGAGTTCATATGATGATGCGGCAAGTACGCAACTTTCGGAATGTACAGATTTCCAAAAAACTAAGAAAAATGGAAACTGCAGAATTGTTTTTTATCTTTATTTTTTCGGCACCCATCGCAAATCCGGTAGTTTTGACACCTTATCGGTGTGGCGTTAGAACATGCCCAAAATCGGTATCTACCTGAAAAATCGGTAGATTTAGGCAGCCCTGTGACTGTACAACTCAATCCATCAAAGAAAAATTTGAATAACTGTGAATATATTGAATTGAAAACCTAATTGTCCACTGACAAACATGAAAGATTTACCTGATTCTTTTTCTGGAGCTCAGCAACTCTATTCCAATGACGCTTTTCCTCATCCTTACATTCAGCTTCAAGGCGATCAATTTTCCTTTGAACCTACAAAATACGTCACATAAATATTATTTAACTAGCATGACAACCTTTTCAATCAGATAAACACTCAAAGCCCGCATCTTTTTTATAGTTTACCCACAAATCATAATCAAATTAAAGAAAAGTAATTTTAAAATGTATAAACATAAGGTATCAACTCATTGCTCACAAATGGGTTACCAACTGAGTGTGTTCATTATAATACCTAAAATAAAAAGATCCCATTTATAATCAACACTGAGTGCTATTTAGATTTAAATACACTTCATTTCAATTCAGGGATGGGCTACATCAATTACAAACTACTCCCTATTCAACAAAGTTTGGTCATTTTGTTGCACTAATGTTCATTTATTATAAAATATCAGAGAGCAATGAAAACTCAAACAGAAATTCTGTGTCGAAACCAAAAACCTTTCAGTCAAAATTATTATTCGAATCATCACATCCTACCCACCTGGTTGTTTTTATCCTTCAGATCACGTATCATCTTTTCAAAAGCTTTATGTAGTAAATCCGGATCAAATTCTTCAGGGCTGCTGCGTGCATGGGCACCCATAGTTTTCCATGCTAGCCTTTCCACAAATTCGTGGACGCTAAATGGTTCCTGAAACAAATGGAGGATTCAAGTATACAGTGTGTGTATCATCAATGTTTAACTAGCAAAGTCTCCGTAAAATGATATTTCCTAAAGATCAATGTACCTTTTATTAAAGGAAATATCGATATTCTCCTCAAACCTACACAGAAAAATAATTTGACCTTAACTCGTTATCTCTGAGGGGGGTAGACCCACTATGCTGGGGCCCTCTTTTGGTGCGAAATCTAAAAGTGACACATACGTCACTGAATTAGTCATTACGGTACACCACAGAAGAAGCGGACAGCCAGAAAAAGTCAATTTTGGTATCCAAAACCGATTTTTCGATTTTGGACTATTTTAGAAGAGCAACATCGGCTTTATCGATAGGAAATATTTTCAAGTGTCTAAAACATCTATAAAGCGCTCACTTATGCCATGTTTGCGAACATTTTGTTGAAATAGACCAGTATGAATTTGGTTGTTTTTTTTCCAGTTTTCTCAAAACTAAGATTTTCTTAGGGGGGGGGGAGATATTTCAGAAAGTACATGTCACAGCTCAATCCCACTTTGCATGACTGTTTCTAGATAATATGTCTGCAACGTACTAAAAGATTATTGTGATATTGTAAGTTTTCTGTCAGTGTAAAAAAGATTGACAGTATCACTCTGATTTGTGATCAATTTTTAGTCTGAGTATCGTATATGACACTAAAAGGGCAGTTACAAGAAAAGTATGAGACTTAGGAAAGTAAATCTTTAGTACGTTGCAAGTTGTATATATACAGAAACATTGTGTTAAAATATCAAGGCTGTACCAATTCAATCTTTTTCAGAACCCCAGCACAGAATTTGCACGAATTTTGGTCTGTCGAACCCTTCGCATCTGAAGAATTCAGAAAATTGACAGTGAAATCATATCATCATCATCATCATCCGGTGCCTTGCCGACTGGCGTGGGCAACCATGGACCTCCACTTCACCCTGTCCTTCGCTGCAGCAATGGTGTCTGTTGTTCTTGCTGCTCCCAACCATGTTGTCATCTTGTCCAGTATCTTTTCCCTCTGTCTGCCTCTGCCTCTCTTTCCATCAACTTTCCTGTTGTGACAATATTCTCCAATGCTTCTTTCCGCATTGTGTGTCCGAAGAAATTTGCCTGTCGTTTTCTTATATTCATGATAATTTGTTTTCTATAATTTGCTTCAACCAGGAATTCTTCGTTTGTTTTTCTAGCTGTCCATGGGATACGTAGCATGCGTCTTATGAACCACAACTCTGTCGCTACAATTGTTCTTTCCAGCTGTTTATTGATTGTCCACGCTTCGCACCCGTATAATAGGATTGGCTCGATGTAACTTTTTAGTACTCTTTTCCTCGTTTCCAGGGACAGATTGATGTTTGTAGTATCTGTTTCATCTTGTGGAAGGTTGTTTTTGCTTGGCAAATGCGGCTTTTAATTTCGGTGTGACATCTACCATCTGATGATATAATGGTCCCCAAATATTTAAAATGTTGTACTTGCTTGAGGGTGGTGTCGTTGACTTTGATATTGCATGTTGGGATTGGAGTTTTTCTGCTTATCACCATCATTTCGGTTTTCTTGATGTTTAGGCTTAAGCCCATGTTGTCACTCTCTTGTACGATGACATTTAATAGATTCTGCAGGTGTTCTTCATCTTATAGGGATAGTGTATTTCTGTTTCTTGACCCATATTGGTTATTGGGAAGCCAAGTATTTAATTTAGAGCCCAAACAAAAATGTTCACTTCAGCTGCACCTAGTGTCCCTTAAATCAAAACAAAAGAACCTAATTTGATAGTTTTTCATCTAATGAATGAACTCCCGGTAAAAGAAACTTGTTTTCGGCAATTAATTTGATTTCAAAGTCGTCATAAAGGTATGTGCCCGAGCCTCTGCCAACAGCTCACTAGCACACGGTTCCAACAGTGAGCTGCTGGGAGTGGCTTGCCGGAGATAAGGAGTTAACACATACTACCAATAAAAAATTAAATATCAATGTGAAAGATCCCCGCAGTTAGAAAATATAATAAAATCAACTGGGAAAGGACATTTCAAATAGACAATAAAAGACATTTTTTAAAACAGTGAGAATCTATGACTATCTTCTCATTAGCTGGCATGGAATCAGGATAAATGTATTATGTATCAAAGCGAAAATGATGGAAAGTGGTTTTGTCTCAGTAGCTTTATCAGTATTTTCCTTGTTGTATAATAGTAGCTTAACAGAGAGCATCCACCTTACATGATGAAGCATGTGGTAACTGTAAAGTTCCAAGCAGTTCATACAATCTGTGGGAGTAGGCCTAAGTTTAGCACAGTTATAATGGCACAGGAACAGCTAGGCCAACCAAGTGTATGTTATCAACTTTACCGAAGTACATGAATGAGAATGACATGATGATGATGGGTAGAGTCTGAGTAATTTAAAACAAATAATTTGAGTAAAGTCAAAGAGCAGTCAATGTCATCTAATTGAGTCATCAAGGAAAAATTTTCAGCGATACCATGCAAAGTGAACCAGACGTCCAGTATTTTTTGCTTATATACATACATAGCTTCTGACAGACTTCCTCACTGTATTCCTCCTTGTGCTCACTTTTAAATGCACTAGGAATCAAGAGTACGCCTACTTTACCACTACCACTGACACCAGTAGCCTACCTGAGTACCACTGTTCTTGACTAACAGCTACCGCCATCACTTCAGACTAGATTGTAGGCCTACATATTTTTATAAATGGCTATTATTTGGCATAGATTATAATTTTAAATGATAACCTATGATATGGCATGGTAAATGTATGAAGGTGTTGTAAATCACCCTAATTTGGCTCCAGGAGAAAAGGTCCCGCCCTAATTTCATAGAAATTTATATTATACAATATAATGTATACAATCCGAAACAAAAACGAAAGTCGCACAAATAAGAAAAGGAGATGCACGGGGGACGCCCCCCCCCCCCCCCCACCCCAGCTAAATTCACAAAAATATAATGGTTTGGTGACAGTTTTTAGTGCCAAAATATGACCTTCAGTTGCAAGAGCCTCTACCAAAACAAAACACAGTGGCAACTCAGTCAGCTTTTTCACTCAACTTCCATTTTTGTCTCAGGTTTTGTATATAAATTTCAATGGAGTTAGGCGGGACCACTTCTCCCGAAGAGCAGTGGCGGTGGGTGGTTCTAAACGTGGGTGGGGCTGAGAAATCAGGGTAGGTACAGTTCAAAGGTAAGATTTCCTTGGTTCAAAGGACATTCCAGATATGTGTGAGTATGTTTTATTCACACACTCACACGCAAACGCGCTCATGACCTTATACAGTTGCAAGCGCCGTAAAACACTTACCATTACCAAAAAAATTAATTGAGTAATTAATTAATTAGCAATGACAATGAAAAATTAAATTTTCATCCAAATTGCTTAAAAATGGGCTTAAATGAAAATAGAGTAAATTCTAAAAACTATGGTTCTTAATTTTTAAAATCCATTGATAAATAAAAAAGTTATTGGGATTTTTGTTTGCAAAATGTTGGAGGACCTTCATATAGGAAAAAACCGCCAAAATGTGGGACATGTTTTGATGTATTTTGAGGAAAAACTGTTCATAAGTCAGTAATGAATTGGAGCATATGAATGCTATCACTTTTTCGATGTCTTTATTACTTTGGATCTTAAAGAGTGATATTTGAGTGAAATTTGTTGAATTGCGTGACATCGTTTTTACCGCGACACAATCACCCCTTCTAAAACTCAGTAAAACGCTATCGGGAAACCCCGCGATGTAGTCATCGGTGACCTATTTATTTAGGCAGCCAATCACATGCCGCCTAGCGATCACGCGCCTCTTGCATGCTGACACCTCGCGTTTGGAATGCGGGATCTAGTTTCCAGCTCTAGTGTTTTATCAATGGATGGGTAGTAATTTTAAGTTGGTACGTAAAATCTACTAAACGCAGAGATCTGAAATTTTACAGCAATAAAGAAGACATGTGGGGCGCTTGTGTGGTCGGCGATCAACCCGCAGCTCCCCTTAGTTTTCGAACCACAGAGGAAATTCGCACAAACACAGCAATATCTCCGGTTCTAGTATTCGTTCGGGATTGTACGCTGGCATGTCGCTAGTTTAGCCTTTCCTCTGATTGGTTGCCGAGTTTCATTTATTTTCCTCCAGGAGTTTTCCCGTAACTATACTTAGAAGAGAGTCACTTCTGATTCCGAGCGGCCCAAAAATTACCCCTCGCGCGGAGGCCGATTTCCGGCCCAAGGTGCAGCGGGCGATTGGCATTGCTAAATGAATTAAACGCGCAAACGCCCACATACAACAGTAACTGGATTAGGCCGTGGGGTCGTAGATAAATAATAATAATATATTATCACTTATATTGGCCTATAGCACATTTCCAAATGATAGCAAGGCATTCCTAAAACGTTACATGTTTTGGTTACTGGGTCTCTGGGGAAAGTGTGTCATGAACTTTCTCCCCCATTGTCTAGGCTGGAAGAGAACGAGCCATCTCTAACAACAGTTTCCACAGGCTCTCAGTTGTTTCTTTTACCTTTTTTTCAAAAAAAGTTTCATTAAGAAAGGATCATGGGAATGGGCTCAACCTTTGCTGAGCCCCAAACACATTTGATTGGCTGTTAAATTACTATCATTGTAAGCGGTGACAACAGTGATTGGATTATAAAAACGAGCAAGCGTGGGTGTTCACCAATGCAACTACTAAAGGCGGAGGCGGAAGATTCTGAAACAGTTCTAACGGTTTCAACTGATTATCTCGATTTATAATATTAGAAGAAACATTCATTAACGGAGGGAAAGAGTTTGGGGGGTGGGAGTGGGAGTGGCAAGCCCTTTACTAGATCTACATCTAGATCTATATATACTATAGCCGGTGCTTTTTCGGTAGTTCCCACCCCCCTTATTTGAGCCTGACCTACATCTAGATCTAGATCTATACGTTTGATTCGCAGTGAGCTAAGATATCAAACCTAACAACTGCAAAACATTAAATTATGGTAAAATTCAGGGGGGCATGCCCCCCTGAAACCCCCCTTCCTATTTGTTTTTAGGTCAGGGGGGCAAGCCCCCCTGAAACCCCCCTACTCTTGTGGCCCAAACCCGTGAATAAAATTGCGGGGTGGTAACTACCGAAAAAGCGCCCTATAGCCTATAGTCTATAGCCCTTCACTACGTCCCATCACTGCCGAAGACAGAGTGACCCTTATTTTATGAATCTATCTTGTACTATCTAGACCTAGATCTAGATATCTAGTTCTATTTATTTGGCGTAGATCTAGATCTAGATATAGATCTATATCTAGATCTATATTACTTTTAAAAAAGTAGAAGATATAGATCTATCTAACTGATTACCACCCCGCCCCGGCGGTAGTAGCAGTAGATCTAGATCTAGAAAATCTAGTGGTAACTGTGTGTAGGCTACTTTTCTTTAGATCTAGTTTATTTTATTAATATTTTAAAATATCTACATTATCATTATCATCTACGATACGGGAAGACTCACCTGTTCCAACTCTTCGACTGACATGTTAACGACAAAAAGTTCAGTCCATTGAACCAGATTCAACAAGGCCTGGAGCTGCTACTGGCAGCTACTCTGAATTTTAGTGTATACTTCCTCCTATTCAAGCCTAGCAGACGAGCGAAGAGGGAGGGCAAAACTAAACAGAGAGGCGTATTATTGGCGGAAGTGGGGAATTAATGAGGTGGCTGGATAGGCCTATATCTACATGGACTAGATCTAAAAATCTAGATTCATACTACTTTATTTTCTCTTTTCAGGTACCAAGAGGGGCAACTTTTACCTTTATTCTCTTATTGAGTAATTTCATATTGGATCTCTTATTAAATACGAATTATAAACTGGTTTGGTGAGAACAAAAATAAAAAAATACAAACACAAATTCTAATAATTAGCCAAACCAATTGCTGGAAACAAAACAAGGGAAAGCACTCTTGATTACTAGATTACTAAATTTAGATCTATCTTTTTTTACTGCTAGTTCTAGTAGCTAGCTAGTAAATAACATCGTCGTAAGTTCGCCGGATAAAAAGTGAAACAACAAGTTATATATATCTAGAGATCTAGATCAACAGCAGCTCACAAGTCCAAAGTCCGCAGTCCGAGTCTGTTGACGGTAGTTCTTTATAAAAATAAGTCATAAGTGCCGCTAGGCCTACCGTTGTGCGAGATTCAAAAACATTTCTCTAAGTCCTATTTCGTGCTGCTCTTTGACACTGACGGTTTCATGATGTTCAGCTTAGCCCGCCTCATCTCAAAGTCAGCTGGTTCCACTGTTGCTGGTAACTGATTAATAATATTTTCTAAAACTAGATCTAGATCTAGATTCTAGATCTAGTCTGTTAGATCTAGATATCTAGATCTAGATTCTAGATTCTAGATCTATCTGTCTAAAATTAGGTACCAGAAACTAAATTTTCAAACTAGATTCTAGATCTAGAATCTAGCTGTATGCCAAATTTATCTGTTCCATTTGAAAGGCCTAGATCTATATCCACTGAGCATTTTGGTACCATTCTTTAACATCTCCGTCAATTTTTAAGAAAATTGTAGTTGTTTAAAATTTGGTCAAATTTGTTAAAGTCAGTCACTGGCTGCAACCCCATGTTTGACAGACAATAAAAAAGTAACAAGTCCACTAAACATCTCCACATTAACAGAGTACAATCACTATAACAAATATATGGAGCATAATTTTTTTCAAGACTGAGATCTTTACAAATCAGTACTTTATCACCTCAAACACGATATCTGTCGTTATTTCGACAAAAACACAGAGCGTTGACCCGGCCGGCGTCGCACCGGCCCCAGCGGCGAGCGAGTCGGCTCTATACTGTAGTTGTAGTGTACCCCGCGTGCGGGGTCACATGCTTTCTGAGTCTCGCAGAAGGATTGATGTGAAATAATTCCAATTTAATTACTTTATTTTAGAAAGTGGCTATTCTCACCCGCCCGGAAGTTCTCGCAAGATCAACTCCTCCCCTCTTCTCTCTCTCTCTGTCTCTTTCTGAATACTGTCTATCAGTGTGGACGATCAAATTGACCAAAACAAAGTTAAAAAATGATGTTAAAACCCAAAAGTAAATTAATTTGGTTGTCTACAAAGATGCTACGGCTATTTAACTTTTCTAATCGAGCTAGATCTACTCACCAACACAAAAGAGCTCCAATTTACTCGGTTGCAGTTGACGCTGATGTCCATTTTTGTCAATTGCCACCGCGTCACTCGGTGGCAATTGACACTACCTATTTTTTAATAGAATTTTTTTTTTGATGAATTTAAGATTTAATTAAGGTAACAGTGTTTTAGATCTAAGGCAACATGCGTATATATATCTACAGGGTCCCCACCAAGTCGGGAATTTTTAGATAGGTCGGGAAAAAGTCTTGAATTTTGTGATGGGTCGGTAAGTCGGGAAAGGATAGGGCCTGTGACTGTGTAATATTAGTAGTGTAGCTATCTAGACAGTATGGTTGATGAATCATGAAGAGGAAACGTAATTGAACCGCTATGGTGGAAGTGCATGTACACCGTGTGACACCAAGGCTCGATCGGGAAGAATCAAGATCTACTTTTGCTTTCGTTACCACCCATAAATTTTCCGGTAATAGTCTGATAGATAACGCAACATTTGTAACATGCAGGTTTTGCGCTACGAACGCCGTGTGGCCTTGAAAATGAATCAATATTAAAAATTTGTCCTCTGCTGTCTCTTGTGAAAAAAAAAAAGAAAAGAAAGTTATATAAAAGCGTCTTGTCAGGTTTGCCCTCGTGACCGGTCAATGAACCTGTGAGTACTGGCGGTCTGAGCGCTGTGAAGTATATGACTCCGGAATGAGTTGGGGGGGAGGGGTAAAGATACACTCAGGAAAGGGGATTTGGGGGGGGGGGGGGACTGAAGACTACGCTAGAGGTCAAGAACTGAACTTGGAAGCAAATTTTTAGTATTTAGAATTTTGATAACTACTATAAGAGCTCTTGGCAAAGCGTGCGTTGGTGCAGGCCTTGTGTGGAATCAGGATCCGTCATGCCTTGTTATTGAACTAAAGTGTTCGCGTTTCATTGGATGTGGTGACTGTAATTTATAATCTATATTTTAGGTTTCTGTTCAAGATTGGCAGAATTTCAGTGTCACTGCATCTTTCCCTCCCTCAGTTCTTACACACCTCTCGCACTGAATAGGTCTACTTGAGCCATTCAAGTTAATAATTATTACTAATATTACTCTACTGGTTATTGACAGTCGATATTCTTGTTCTAGGTCTTTTCTCAAGCTCAAAACAGGATTCGTTTTTTATATAGGGCATATAGTTTATATAGGCTAATATGATGAGGGTAAAAATATAAATACATGTAAGTAAGAACAGACTGAGAACCGGTCACACAAGATCCCAGGGCCACACTGACATGTTGGCTGGATATAATGTACCTACATGTGTGTGTGTGTGTGTGTGTGTATTCACAAACATATACATATTATATTAGATATAAATGGAGCATGTGCTGTCATTGTTATGTAACATGCCCCTGGAAAATGGATGAGCCCTCCCCCCGGGAAAATTGAGAAGCTGGGTAGCAGTCACCCAGTGTTATAATCATCTGTTGTTTGAATGAAGACTACTACAAAATGTACATTTGCATTCATTTAAAGACATTTTGACTTTTTATCATTGATAGATGGCCTTTTTTGGGGGATCATTCTTGACGCGCTGCAGCCTGATTTTTCTCTCAAATTGGGTTCTTGAAAAAAATTTCAAGGATTTGGTGGGGACCCTGTATTTGAACTACTAACTGAGCCCCCTTTCGATGAAAGGAATGATCGGTGCATTAGATTAATATCAACTGAATATCATTTGTCTACTACATTTACACTCTACTGGAATGGAGCAATAAAACTTGAGAGAAAATTGACACACATGTTTCCAAGTTGCCAAATTAGATGCCTAGATTGATTCTCTATTCCACTTTTGTGGTTGTACAGAAGCATGTTGAGTTGATTGTTCCCAGTAGCAAGAAAAAGGATTTGACAAAGGGGTCCAGAAAATGCGATGATGGGCGTCAAATGAAAGGATCACAGTCGAATTCAGCACCAAGTAAATAAAGAAAACATGAGGCTAGATCTGTACGGGTGGCACACACTTTAAATAGTGCTCAGTATTGCGCAATAGTATCGAACGGAAGTACGACTTGAAATAAACAAACCTGGCGGATTTTCTAAAATTACAGAAACAGAAGTGCCGGCCTACAAAAGCGATCAGCGAAATAAAGAAATTTAGCTTTTTGCAGCAAAACTGTCTCAAAACTGAAAAAACGAAGGGCGTCGTGATCTGAAGAATATTTTAAAGAATCTTTTGGTGAAAACCGCATGTCGATCAATGCAGCCATTAAAAAGCCTTTGAATAGCAAAATTGGGCCACCACAATTAGATAGATATTAGACCCAATCATAATGTACAACAATAACACATTGGAAGGAGTTCCGCAGAGGGCCAGCCAATCAACAACATTCAAAAGAAGGGATATAATTTTGAGCGGGATACCTTAACCCTAACCCTTGTATAGTTTGCTCAGTAGACCTTGTCACGATAAATGCCGGCCCTCTTCGGAACTCCTCCCAACATGTTAATACTTGCATTTGTAGCACTTTACTGAACCCAAACAACAATAAAACTTACTGACTTAACGGTACGCCAACTTGTGCAGTGACTACATTCACGGCGCCGTGGCGCAGTGACTACATTCACGGCACTGTGAACGGAACGTAGTTTGCAGGCTACATTCTTGGTGCCCTGAATCATCAACAATTGGCTCAGATCATGACTGAAACGCTACGGTCGCTCAAACGCAAAGAGAAGTGAATGAGGAAACAGCACAGCAATACTCATGTGAAAAATAATGCAGCAGTGGTCCGAATGCAACAGATTTACGGAGGGCGAAGGCGAGCACAGCAAAACAGTCTCAGTCAACAAGGATTTATCAAGGGGGGAGCGGGGAGATGATTTGGTTATGACTGGTTTCTGTTTTAGAAAGGTTTCTGTTAAGGCAGGTTCGACTGCTTTTATTGTATTTTAAATGGAACCTGAAAATCTTTTTCTGTGCGCGTGCTCACTATGTGCATTCTAGTGTCTAGATCTTGTTTCCAGCTTGGAACAAGTAGTGTAATTTTCTAGCTCTTAAGATCATGTATTACAGTAATCTGGCCATTATATTGAGCCTAGACTCCTTGATCAAGCTCAGAGAGTTCAAATGTGTACAAACATAATATTCATATTATATAATTTCAAGGTTTGATTTATTTTAGACGATATATTTAATTGATAATATGGATCCGTGAATGATGATGTTGAAAAGTAGACTCAATTTTATATATGGACATGAACAAGGCCCTATTCACTCCACTACAAATAACCCCCTGAAATAGATCCTAGAAATTCTGGATTGATCAATCTGACAGGAAAGCTCCATCTCAGTCTATTATGGATCTTCAAATTTCAACTACCAACTATTCATAAAAAGTAGTCTCACTTATAATCTGACCACTTCCTTCTCTGACATCATATAATATATGTTATTTCAGGTGAGGCCAAACATGTGCCTTCAAAGCTGTCATTAATGGCCAGAGCAATGAGCTCCCAAGTAACTTACGAGTTTGAGACATTGAATGTGACTTCTCCTGAGGAATATGTCAAACATGTTGAGCTAAATCGCCCCAAAAAGATGAATGCCATGAACACAGCCTTTTGGACGTAAGTTTCTCGTGTATTTATTGTTACTAGGTCAAACAAAGATTAGATTCACTTTGATATATATATGGTCTCTTTTAAGCACAAGGGGGTTATACCAGAAAAATGCTGTTTTGAGAAAATCAAAGTTTTTGGACCCCTGTTCAGTTTCTGTAAAAGACAAGGAAAGTTTTCTCTTTTCTAAACAAATATACACACATATGAAACCAAACTTCTCCAATAGGTAGGGCAATGCCCACTTTTGGTGTAGGTCAAGATTCCTGGAAACCCCCGAAATCTGGGTTAGCCCGCTTGTCCTTAAAAGCGACCGTACTTCTCTTCAGTAATAACATTTTTCTCAAGAAGCCCACAAGCTGCACAGCGAGTGGAAATGAAGCTCTTAATAAATGCTTAAAATGTAGCAGACACTTCAGTGCCAGAATTGGTTTCATTTGCTATTGCAAAAGCCACATGTATGCCATCTCATTTTTTCTGCTTTACTACTTATGAAATATACTCACTATGCATGTGTATTGGTCATTGTTAATATGTTAAACATTGAAGGACAAACAATTATTATTATTACAATTATTATTGGTTATAAATTTCAAAAATTCTTTGTTTGGATAGACAAACCTGTGTACAGAGGCCATAGCGTGCTTAGCATCCATGTGTTATTTCTGTCAGGATAATTTTGTGGCCTTCTTACTTTTACAGTCTTTTACTTTTATTTACTTTTTTTTTTCTTTTAAGTTTTTCTGTTGTAAAATAAATCATTCCGTGTTTCAGCGAAATGATTGACTGCTTCAATAAACTAGCTGTGGACCCTGAGTGTCGAGTGGTTATCCTTTCTGGTGCCGGAAAGATGTTTACTGCAGGTTGGCTGGTTTTCATCGAAGAATTTAAAAAAATAGTTTTTACTTTTCGCCTCATGGATTACTTTAGTTTGTAACTAGAAGAATTGTTTAATTGTTTCTCATTAATTGTAATTTTTGTTTAGTAACTTTACTGTGTACTTATTGGTTCAAGAGGAGTAGCTTTTAGTCAAAATGTCTCAATTTATATTATATAATTGTGTAACAATTCAGTATTAGTCAGTGGCCCACTAGCAAGACTGATGTCTCAAACCAAATTAATGATTGGGCAAAGAGAAATGGAATCTAATGGTTGTGGACTTCGATTAAGCCACTCTGCCAGGCGAGTGATGGGAGAAGGGTGTGGTTTGGGAATAGCTGTTACCCCACCATGCGAGCCCAGAGTAATGCAGATGGTCAGGCTGGCTTGGTGTGAAATTGTCACATCGCTGCTTGTGTTCAAGTGGCGTGCCGGCACGGAAACTTTCCTGGGTAGCCAGATTTGTGAAGTTTGACCACTGACTGCTGCCAAAAAATAATTCCTCCGAATCGATGTTACATGCAGGGGAGGGATGGATGACATTTGTTGATTGTGCTTATTGCATCAATGGGTGGGCGGGGCTAAGAGTGGGAACAAAGGAAACGTTCTGTCTTTTCTGTTTTTAATAGGTCAAACAGTGGTCCTAATGAGGAGCAAAACTGGTGGCAATGGATTAGAAAGACTGATACATGTACATGCCATGATAAATTATCAGAGCAGCTAGGATAGCATTTGGGAGGTATGAAGTTTTGACGACTGCTTGCAAACTGGACAGACGACCTTTGGTCCCACAGCGCACAACTAGCCCCTTGGGGACCCCCCCCCCCCCCCCCCAAATAAAAAAAAAATCCCCTAAGATGGATTTTTTTTATTCTGGCTCCTTTACAATTTCGTCTTTGACAGGTTCCATAGTATCATAGATAACATTTCTTTCACTTAAATTCAGTATCTGTGCTTGATTTTTCTATACTGTTGAGAACAGCCGTGTGTTTGCTAAGACCTGTTCACTAATATTTGGGGAAAATTAATTAATTTTAGTGCAAAGATAGGTTTAACTGTTCACTTTGTTTTATTTCCAAATAACTAATTTCCTTGAAATTGAATGCATTTCAGGTCTAGATTTTAGTGACAACGAGTTTTTCAAAACACTCATGGAAGGTGATGAGGTCAGCAGAAAGGCCTTTATATTTCGTCGTGGTATACCAATGATGCAAGAATCATTCAGTGTTTTGGAAAGGGTGTGTCTTTTGTTGATTGTGATTTACTTGTTTTCTGTATATCGATTTTATTAAAGTTAATATTTTTGTAGAAGTTAAAGAAATGGGATATTAGGTGATTGCAAGACACCACTTGTCGATGGTGAAAGTTTGTGATCTGGCTATTCCATAGTCCCCAATTGAGTTCTCAGTTAATGGGATGGATTGTTGAATGAATGGTATGGTGTGCAAGGTGAACATTTTCATCATATGAAATTGCATCTTTTGCTCACACCATCTGGTGTTAGCTGTGACACTGGAACATTTCAGGTTTGCATCTTGCAAAATTTGCAAAAGTAGTATTTTCTAAAATATGTTCATATTTGGGAGTATAATTTTCAATTGCTCCACAGGCCTGGATTTTAACGATAATGAGGTGATGTTGATTCAGATGTCAGATTTGGATGTAAGCCGAAAAGCAGTTGCAGTGAAAGAAGGTTTACGTCACTTGCAGAACTCTTTTACGTCCATAGAAAGGGTGCGTCTTGCTTTCCTCTTATTCTCACTAAAGGGTGGTACAACTGTTCTGGGAAATCAGTCCATTATTTTTACATTCCTAGACTTATCCACCAACAATAGCAAACCCCCCCCCCCCCCTTTCCCCCAGATATGATTGTTCAGTGTGTTTCTGATCAGTGTAAAGTATCTGTAACCTTAAACAGATGATGTATTTTAAGTAAATACAGAGAAAATAAAGGCTGTCCCCTGTTTAAACTAAAGCTCTCTAAGCTATTAATAATGATGAATTCTGTTTGAACCAAGTCCCAAAGGAACCGAATTCATGCTTTTTAATATGGAAGCCATTTGAGGAGTAAGCCAACAGAGGTCTGACTTTTACAAATAGATAATCAGTTCAAAGCTGGTTTTTAGCTCTTATAAGGCAGTTTTTCATTTTTGTAGTGTACATTCTTTGCTGTTGAAGCGATATATATTTATTGCTGTACAGAGTACTGTGTTATATAACGTACTATTATTTCAATGTCCTTTCTTCTTGTTCTACTGAGGTGAAATCAGTTTCTTGATTTTTTTATTTACCGGTGTCTGTGGTATTATGATAGGCATTTCCTTGTCACACACAGGAGACGAGTTCGATTCCCAAGTGGGGAGAATTTTTATGATTATCTCAGTCTTTCTTCTGGGATGTTGTATCACTCTAGGCCAGGTTAGAAGCCTGCCTCCTAAATGATCTAAATTGTGTGGATGGGGGTGCAAAAACTCTGATGTTGAGTTAAACCTTACATGTTTCTGGGTGACAAGGATCAAATGTTGTTGCCATAACGACCTAAACTTCATGTAAAACAAAAAAATAGAAAAAATCCGCCATGTGGTCAGGGGAAAAAAGCCAATTTTCTGGGGGGTGCTATGAAAGCTAATTTAAGCACCAAAATGTTGTTTTTATAACGACATAACCTTCTTTTTAGTGTAACATACTTATTATTACCCAAATGGAAGGAAAAGCGTCTTAAAAAAATAGGGGTTTTTTTTACACAATCAAGAAGTGGTACAGAAGGTGTCGCATTCAACGAGAAGTCGGCTCCAATGAGGCAATCTTTAATCCTTGATTTTTTTCTCTGTATCTCTTTGTAAATGTACGTCAGCCCCAACGAGGTTGCAAACAGACCGAAGTCGTTTTCAACGAGGTCACGATTACCAAATAAAAGCAATTAGCGGCCCCAAAAGCAAAGAATTTTCTCTTTTCTCTCCATCTCAGGCGAAGCACAAGGTCCATCCTCGATTCCTAACATATTGTATTGCTAGATCTTGTGTGCCTCCTAATATGGGCCCCAAAGCCAAGTGGATGGGCAAGGGTTAGCCTACGGTAGGGATGGGAGGGGGTGGGTGGGAACGCTATGCGGGCTGTGTGAAACTGGATGGATAGGTCTAGATCGAGACCTTCATTTTTTTCAATTTTCTTTTCTTCCCCTGATGAGAAAATCCAAGCTCTCGCCTTTTCTTTATGTAGGTCTAGGCCCAGATGTGAGAGGGTATGTTTCCACACGAGAAATGTTCCAGAAACAAATATTTTAAAATGCAGAAATGACGGTCAGAACACAGCTCAAACTCGCGCACACTGATGCTGTTTGAGATTTTCGTAACCAGGAGAAACAACTGTTTAATTACTGGTATTGGTACATTGTGTAATACAATAACTTGCCTCCTTTCTTTTCTTTAGTCTTTGTCACGTTCATCGAGAAGTCGGATCCAACGAGGACAACAAGCCGGTCCCGGCAGCCTCGTTGAATGTGACACCCACTGTACCTTTCTTTTGATCACCAGTATAATAATATTGTTCTAATTTGTTCCATGCAAAATCTATAATGTTGTTGTGCTGAATTACCGTAAGTGTAACAAGTCAATTTACAATCATTTTCTTGTTTGTTTCCGTGCAGTGTAACAAACCAGTGATCACAGCCATGCATCAGGGTTGTATTGGTGCTGGTGTAGACATGTCAGCTGCTGCTGACATCCGTTACTGTACAGATGATGCTTGGTTTCAAATAAAGGTAAATCTGTACTGCCCAAAACTGAGTCGATAGGGCCATAAAGCACCTTCTCAAACAAACAAATAAAAGTAAATCAGTACATTTTTGACAGGGGCACAGTTCCTTGGTTACAGTTACCGATGATGCATATTTTTAGATTGAATGTGTACTGTTGTTTATACATATATCTTTTCCTCATGTTTTTTGTGTGGAATTTTTTTGGAAGGAGCAAGTACATCATTTATGTGATACAGTTGTTTCATTATTAAAAGCAGTTTAAAAGCAATGTATTGTTTAGTAAGATTTGTCTGCACGACTGTGAAAGTCCCAAACTTAAGATCTATTGGAATATTTTAAGTCAGCTGCATCAGTTTCACACAAACTTAGAAGAGGAGTGTTTTGTCATGAATATAAAAGTATTAATAATGCTAAGTACCAAGAATAGTACTTATATGTTATGTTCTCCTGCAGGTTTGATTTCAAATTTTCCCATTTCAGGGTGTTTAAGGGTGAGGTGAATTCTAGAAATATTCCTTCAGAAGTTAACTTGTTTTGAATGCCATTTTTCTGACATTTACCACAAGAACAAAAGTAAAACATTAGGCCATATTAAACGTGCTGTATGCCATTCACAGTGTACTTTTCTGCCTTGTGTGTCCCAAGATAGAGATTAACCTAAAGCGTTGTAAGTGATAAAATGACAGAAGGGTCCATATTGCAGTAAAGTATCAACTGCCTGTCCATTTTCCTTTCATTTCTTTTTTTCTGATTTCTTGAAAAATCAGGAAATTGAACTTGGATTAGCAGCAGATCTGGGCACCCTTCAAAGATTCCCCAAGATCATTGGCAATGACAGTCTGTGCAGAGAACTTGTGTACACAGCCAGGAAATTTACAGCAGAAGAAGCAAAGGATATGGGATTTGTCAGGTGAATGGAGTGTACTATTGTAGAACTTGTATTAAGACAATTACTTGTACCTACAGCCACTTCCCATTTCCTCCCTTGTGTATTTTTTACATCATAATGACATCTTGTAAGACAATCACCTGTCTAAGGCCGGTCCCAGAGAGGCTCTGTAGGTCTGGCCTGTAGCTCGCCTGGCGCGTACCGCGCAAATGAAAACAATACGTTACATGTGCTGGAGCAGCGTCGCTGTGTGGTCTGTCTGTTATCAGCGGAGCTGCGCGACGCGTCAGACATGCTATTCAACAGTATTCAGGGATGCCAAATCTCTGGTTTTTCCGTTTTTTTCATACACTTTAGCAATGCCAATCGGGCTTTCCCGCGAGGCGAAAATTTGGTCCCCGTTTACGGGCGATTTTGCGGACCCGGCCGAAGCGTAGGTGACTAACTTTGTCAACCTCGGTCTGCTCTATTTCCGAACCAATCCGAATGAAACTCGGCTACCAATCAGAAAATAGGGCAAACTAATGATATGTGGACGTTGAAGTTCGTACACATAAATTAACCTATACTTTTGGTGTCGGGAACACTTTCGTATCGTGTACACCGAAAACTATAAGTGACCTACAAATACCAGCATGACTATTCCGGGCCCGTTCATTGGTCACTTGAAATAGGGCAATGGCGGGCGCGCGCATCCGGTTGTTTTTCTCTCTATTCCCCTGTAACATCGCAATGGGGGTATTCCGAGGCCAGGTTATCTCGTCTCGGGGTGTTCGCGTCTCAACGGGGAAAAAGAATTTTTAATTGTACGGCATGCTAGATTGAATTAACTTATCTTTTACGGTTGGCATGGTCTAAAGTCATCATAAAAAGCTTTGCAATTATTTAGTCACGCTGCCGACATATATTCTTAAAGATCCCATGTTGTGATACGATGCTATAAATAAAATGGACTCATCCCGACACCCCTTTTTCGCAAAATCGTAATATGTACACCACAATTTTAATTATAACAAAATAACTACGAAATTGGTAGTAAATCTGACTGCAGAAATGATTTCTACACTCCAAAACACATCAGGTAGCCAAGTTTCTCTCGAACATTTGGATTAGTTACCGAGATATCATCGATTTTCTTACAGAATCTGCTACTTTTTAGGAGTATTTTCCTATATGTGGGTCATCCATATTTTGCCGACCTTTACAACCCCATAACTTTTTTATTTATGAACCGTTTCTCAAAATTCAAGAAGCATAATTATCAGAATTGAAAATTCTTTCTTAGGTACCAAAAAAAAGGGGGCAAAAGTGAAAATTTAAATTTTCATTGGCATTGCTATACACTTGCAAAGGAAAGGTGAATGGTAAGAGAAGTGTTTTTATTTGCTCATTTAAAGATTTTACAAGGTTCGTTTTAGGTGAGGTGTGATGCTCCGCTCATTTTCCTTTTTTTTCTCAAAAGTCATTTGGCATCCCTGAGTATTGTAAAACTCATCTAGCACGCAGCCTCACTTCGTGTTCATTATCGACCGAAATTCTTCACAGGTCATCAAAATCAGCAAGGAGTTAGTATTATTAGGTGCTTTACTAATTAGATGTTGACCACAAAATCCCAAGAAATGCTCTTTATCATACATTAAAATTTCCAATCGAAAGGTTAACCTAGTTTTGACTGTTTACATTCGTAGGCCTGTGTGCTTCTAGGCTAGAATCTAGAACTATAATCTAAATCTAGATTCATAGTTCCGGAAATGAGATGCAGAGGGATGTCCCTAGAAAGGCCTAGATTCTAGGTATAGATAATAATTTACATCTGATCTAGATCTAGATTTTTATAGTATTCACCTCAGAATCTATCTAGATCTAGACCAAGATCTATCTAAATATCTGGAGTGCAGTGTCCGTAGACAGATCTCGAAGCAGGGGCTAGGTAAGGATGAAAGAATATTGTATCATATGATGATGAGGAGATCGGAATTATGAAAGAAGGAAAACAGACCAAACGAGCGAGGAGACAGGATTGAAGCAGAGAGCGCATATACAACTCTCACAGGGTTCCCACTGGTCTTTAGAAAAGTCCTTAATTAAAGTCTGTAGTTTTTGTCAAAACAAAATTAAGGATGAAAAGTCATTAATTTCTAACACCAGGTTGTCACGTCACGTCCTTAAAGGTTCCTTTAATTTGGCAATATTTGTCAAAATAAGGTCATGGAAATTATAGATGATGTTACATCAACGCTGTTGCATGGCATGAACTTGACTGTAAAACACGGCACACCGTAGGCCTACATAGCAAGGCAGACACGTCAGTTGCCCAACACCAACCCACAGTGCGGCTGTGCTGACACGCAGCGAACGTTCCTCGCGCTCGCTCCGACACAGACGTACCAAGCCACTCTAGGACTGGCCTAAGACGGCCACTTTTCTCCTTGATGATGGGTGTCTGTGTTGAACAGTTGACCTTTATTTTGTCCCCTGTTAGGGAAACAACTTGGCCAATGTCTTTTGTTGCTGAGGGTATTGTTCTAAAAAGCTATTGCCTTTCTGACTTATTAAAGGATGAGCTACCACTTCTAAAAATAGGTCAACATTTTTTTAAAAATCTCTTTTGGAGGTTTGATCATGTGAGGCAGAGTTCTACCTTTGCTCATAAAGGCTTCTCTAATAATTTTACGCAACAGATTTTTTTTAACATGTAGGTGGCTTCTCAAAATTTTTGATAACTTTAGTATAAAAAGTTCTTGGCCCCCGAATTTTGGTATTCAGGCTCCAGTGTGAGTGTATTAGTATTAGAGCAAGTGTGGGATCGTTTTCTTCAATGTGACAGATAATTGGATACTGAGGAAAAGCAAGTTGGAGAAAGAAGATAACGTGGAAATGAAATAGAAATGAAAAGATAAATACCATATAATACAAAAACCAATAACCAATATGTAACTTGCCGGGGGGGGTTAATTGAAAAAGGCACATAGGCCTATTGCAGAAAACCTTGAGAAAGAAGATTCTGAGTCTAATCTCTATAGCCTTTGAGCAGCACTCTTAACATTACACAGAAGAGATGTGTATATATCTCAGTACATTGTAGACCTACACTATCAGAACAGTTTGTTGGCTCAGAAATTTATAAATGATTACTGTACAAAAGATGGAGGGCATTATATGTGTCACGACGCAGTGGAATCAGGCTCTCGTCAATTTTTTGGCAGATGGAGTTGTTGGTATCATCTTAAAGCTTGTTCATTTGTCTTGATTTATTTTGCTAAAAGAATTTCCCATCGATCTTCAAAGGAAGTCAGAATATTTCGGATTGAAGGAGGTAGGGGTCACCTGGTTTTAGAGGTAAAACTTGTGAGAAAATGGCTGCCAAAGTTTGGTGACTTCCAGAGCTTGAGTGTCCTTGAAAACTGCCAATTTGCATTTTATGTGCCTTTAATCAACATTTTCAGAAAAATCCACACTGGAATCTGTTTTTCAATAGACATTTACACTTTGCCACCACAAGGCTCATATAGTAAAAAAAACCTTGCCATCAAAGGCAACGGCATTTTGGGGAAAATCCAAAGATCCAGGGTGGTAAACATCGCCAATTAGCGAGATGTGACAGAAAAATGTTAAAGGTGCTAAGCAAAAAAACAAAAAATTGATTAAAATAGCCAAACCAGCGGAAAAATGCCAGTTTCTTCAATTTCATGATTTTGGCGAGTGCGTTATTTCACCACGATGCCTTACACATTGTGTGTTTTGATTTGTGGCGGCAAAAGGGTACTGTGGCAATCTCTTGAAATGCATTATTATGTAAATGATACTTTACTTTATCCGTCCTCTTGTACCTCTAGGGCGTCGAGGGGAGAAAGAGCTTCCTGCCTCTAGCAAGTTTGATGGCCTGGCTGGGTGGGATATTGTATGTTCTCAGGGTGTCGTTCACACCATGCAGGTCTTTCTTGGTCTTCCTCTTGCCTTGTACCCTGATACTTTCCTTTAGTAGGCTTTACTGGTGAGCTGGTTAGGTGCCATACGTGTGAGATGTCCAAACCACCTGATTGTTTGCCTTCAAATGTAGTGGAGGACAGGTGTTGTTCCCACCATTTCTCTGATCTTGTTGTTTCTGACCATGTCCCTTCTGGTTTTGCTGACGGCTCTCCTTAGACATCTCATCTCACAGGTGGTTATCTTACGTTCCAGACTTTTGGTCAGGGTCCATGTCTGGCACTGGTAGGTCAAAGTGGGGATGAAGAAAGAGTTAATGAGCTTGGTTTTGGTCTCAATGGGGTAAATGATATCAAATGCTTAAAACAAATTTGTTATGCACGGTCTGCAAGGATAACCATGGAATGTACTGATCAGCTGAAAGAAAAATTGTGTGAACTTGTGTGGGTTTTCAATATTAAATGATAGAAGACTACATATTATTTATTGCCCACTGTTAAAACATTTTTGGAACAACAGCCCTTATTCAATTCGTCCTTGAAAGTTATCACTGGCTTACTAATATCTTTAATCAGCTGCTTGATACCTGAGTTTGTTTGTTCCAAGAATTAAATTGTAAAAGATGGTGCCTTTCTATTACACTCTTAATAAATTTGAAACTAACAGTTGTCTGAACACTTAGCCAAATTCATACAGTATTTCTGATAGCTTCAATTTGTTTTTTTCTTTTAAAGTTGAATTGTTCTTGTTATAGTCTTCGGGGTAACAATAAAGGCAAATGCATTACTAACATCCCTGGTCTTTTTTAGTCTCCGGAATTGTGTAATTCTAACAGTTTTCTGACTTTGCAGTGTGGTTTGTTTTATTTTCAACCATATCTCTATTTTCTAAAATGCCTTTTTCAGTCGCATATTCCCTGACAAAGAAGCAATGATGGCAGCAACTGTAGAATTGGCTCAAACTATTGCTTCAAAAAGTCCTGTTGCCATCCAGGGGTCAAAGATCAACATGGTCTATTCAAGGGATCACTCAGTTCCAGAAGGCCTTGAATACATGGTGGGTTCTGTTTACTTTTTAGTGCTATGTCTCTTAAGAGCAGTGTTACGGTCTTATGTGGGTAGTTACAGGGTGCTCTTGTTTGATTTGCTCCTTCTTTCCTGTCAAACGTCTATTGTCCTAATCTGTCCTTTTTTGTGTGAGTTTGTAACTTTTGTAACACTGCTAATCTTAGGCACATATATCATCTAACTGTGTTACAAATGGACATCTGCGTACAGTCCCGTAATACCATGCCTTAGCGCAAAGGACGTATGGTCCCCTAGCGCCAAACACTATGGGGGCGTACGGTCCCCTAGTGCCAAGCGCTATTGGGGCGTACGGTCCCCTAACAATAGCCATTTCTATTTCTCTGTCTATAACCCGTTTCCAGAAAAAGTGCTACCTAAATAATTAAACTCCTTCACCTGTTGTTTACTATTGACCTGGATGTTCAGGGGACTATGGTTTGGGCTCACTTTCATAACTTCTGTTGTTGATGTGCTTATTTTCGTGTCAAATTTCCCACAGCTGTTGTTCAGTTTGGTAGTATGATTTTGGAGGCTTTGTTGATTTGAATGAATAAGACATTGATGGTCTGCAAACAGAAGTTCATTTAGAATTTCCAGGCTTTGATTTGCTTCTTACATTATTGTGTCCATATGGATATTATATAAAGGAGGGAAGATAAAACACATCCCTGTCACACACTAGACCTTACTTTGAACCAGTCTGCATTGCCTTCCTTTGTTCTTTCTAAGCTACTGCTGTTGGTTTATACAGCAAGTATTTTCAATAAAAAAGGTTCATGATTTCATTCATAATATATTCGTTCACAAACGGGGATTATGTGTTCCAGTGAGCGGATGGGTCTGTTTATTATATTTTTCCCTTTTATTTCCCTTTTCTTCCTCAGGCCACCTATAATAGTGCCATGCTCCAATCTGAGGACACAATGAAAGCTGTCATGGGTTTGATGACAAAGGAAACGCCTGTCTTTGCCAAACTATGATTTGGATTTTTTATAATGATTTGACTTTTTTTTCAATCAATTCTGATTTTGTGGTAGAATAATGACTGCTTTGGAAATGTTTTGGTGTAAGCTATATGTTAAAATAAGAAGTCTGTTGCTGAAGATAAAACACACCATTGAGATTACGCTTTTTCCAGAGCTTTGGGGAATATTGTCACTTTCGATCTTCTGAGGGTGAGGAAATCTGTTCATTAAATTTATTTGAGACAGCTGTATGGCAGAAGCTAAAGCACTCTTTATTAGTGCGTTGTTGGGTTTTTTTGTATTGCATTTTTTTTTTCAAATTTGCTGCAGACCATGTCACTCTATGAGAATACTTGTATGTTACCATAGTAAGAAAGTGAAACTTGAAGAATGAGATTCTAGATACACAAGTATTATTGTGAATTACAGTAGGGTCCCTGCTTAGAGAAGGAGGTGATTTTTTTATGTTTGTATAAATCGTTTTTAAACAATTTTTTTCTTGACAGAGGAAAATTAATCCCGGTATCTGATTGAAAAAAAAAATAATGATTGGGTTACAGTGGAACTTGGATTCAACGAGCTCGGATTCAACGAGATGAGATTGATTCCCCGGTTTTTTTTCTTCTTTAAAATCAATAAAAATAACCCAGATTCAACAAGCACTTAAATCAGCGAGCTCAGATTCAACGAGTTCGCTTCCAAGGTGAACAACCTCCGCAGACGTGGCTTCGCTCATTTTTCTTCCAGAACGAACTTTATCTATTCCCTGAAACCATCCATTGCACCTGCATCATGAACCATCATTTACCTAGCCGATTGCATGCGACAAATCAGCAGCCTTTTTTCATACCAACACATGCATTGTTGACACACGCACGTGTCTACTCTGGCGTGTGTCGGGGTCGGATGGGCAGCCTGCACACGTGTGGCTGTGTGTGCATGTCGGGGGGGGGAGGGGGCACTAGCGGTCCGTACGTTGAACGTCGCAGATACAAACGCGTCAGTCTTTTTTTCCCTCTCGGCAACTGATCACTAATACAATGATAAGCTTGTCTTGACGTAGATCTACATAATGAATTGTGCGCTGGTGTATGGAATCAAAAGTTGCTGTACGCTAGGCTCTATACAGCAACACAACTTTTTGGTAAACAATCGAGATAACTCAGGCGTATGCATTTGAACGAATCGGGTCCTTTTTTACACTGCTCATAATATGCAGACATTTCATGCACTGCTTGTGACTTCTCTTTATACATTACTTGCTCAGTGCCTGTAATTATCTACTCAAAACCTCGTGTTTGCTATAACGAACACTCGGATTCAACGAGATTTTAGGTCAGTCCCGGCAACCTCGTTGAATCCAAGTTCCACTGTATCATAATGTGAATATTGCATGAAAATAAAATCAACTGATATTTGAACATGTACTTGATATAAAGTTTCAAGAAGCTGTACATACTACAAGTGTGAAAGTATGTATCTATTCTGTGTGAGTTCTGTTCAGTTGCACTGATTATGCACACTTTTTTGTTTGCTTATTTAATGAATGGGTCAGGCTGTTGATTTTGGAATGAATGAGAACCATGTCTTGGTCGATAATCC
The DNA here is from genome assembly GCF_000002075.1 of Aplysia californica. Classification (NCBI taxonomy): domain Eukaryota; kingdom Metazoa; phylum Mollusca; class Gastropoda; order Aplysiida; family Aplysiidae; genus Aplysia; species Aplysia californica. Next base: position 130,949 of record NW_004797534.1, read on the forward strand.
AGTACATGATAAATTGTCTGTCAATTCAGATCAAATAAAGAATGTCGTCAACAGGCTATGATAATGGCTCACTGCTTATGTCAAACGTTAACTTTTTCCTTTTACTTTTTCCTTCCTCTGGTTTTCTTAGGATGTCGATGGGAGGTGCAGGTTTCAGTCCTGTGCTAGGTGTGTAGCGTCTGTGATAGATATTTTATGTTGTTCCAGGACCTTTTTAACCCCATCCAGCCAAGTCTTTCTTGGTCTCCCTCTTGATTTGAAGCTGGATTCTCGGGTGTTGTAAGCTCTAGCCGCTAGTTGTTTCTGGGGCATTCTGGTTAGATGTCGAAACCGTTTGACTCTTTGACACTCTATGAATTTTATTACTTGTGGTATTCCGGTTTGTAGACCTATGGTTTCGTTTCTTATGCGGTCTCTTCTGGTGACGTTGGTGGTTTTGCGGAGACACATCATTTCGCTTTCATTGATTTTTTTTTCTTGTACCTTGTTTAGAGACCGTGTTTGGCACTAGTTTGTTAATGTTGGTATGAAGATGCTATTGATCAGCTGGGATTTCACTTCAGTTGGGATGTTCTTGTGACTGAGCAGGGGTGCTAGCTGGTAGGTCACTGCATTTGCCTTCGTAGTTCTTGTTTCTATAATTTCTTTGTCCATATGTCCATCTTATGTGTCAGACGTTAAATAAGTTAATAAATTGGAACTGACCTACCTTGTTCTTGGAACGGACCCTCCTTGACATATTTTCTTGGAACGGGCCCACCTTGACACATTATTTTCTTGGAAGGACCCACTTTGACATATTTATTGACCAATGGCTTAGAACCATGTAATGAAGCTAGATCTTCAAAACTTCATGCCAGTTAATTTACAAGAATAAGAAAGAAATCACCATGAACTAAGTCGTGAAAAGAAATGAAATCATTAAGTGGTTGTTGTTTGTTGGGTTGTTGTTTTTTTTTGGGGGGGGGGGGGGGGGGTTCAAATCAATCAGACTTATCAGGCCATTATCGTAGCATGTTGACTGTCTCTGAATTCATCCTATTTATTTGCCTTTGTTTGTATGGAGCAGGGGTTTTTTTGTCTTGTGCAAAGTGTTTGTTTGTTGGTAATCTTCTCTTTGAGTTTGATTTTTACTGCAGGCACAGGCCCTATCTTTTGTCACTTTAAAATGATAACGTACTTTCTGCCTGAAGGAAAGTATGCTGTGGGTAGTTGATGGGTGCTCTGGTGTGGTTTGCCACTTCTTTCCTATCAAACATCTATCGTCCTGTCTCTCCTCCTGCTATTTGTGCTTGTTACTCTCTTGGTAAAACCTCAAATGTCGATGGTTGGAGGGTGCTCTGGTGTGGTTTGCTCCTTCTTTCCTATCAAACATCTATCGTCTTTATCTCCCCTCCTTCTGTTTTTTGTTTGTTACCCCCTTGTAACACGTCTAATCTGCGGCACTTATATGACCTTATTGTGTTGCAAGTGCCGTAAAACTCTTACCAAAATAAAACAAACAAAAAATCCCACCTCAAATATTCAGCACTTTTGACCTTATTGTGTTGCAAGTACTGTAAAACTCTTACTACTGAATCTTATTTAATCTGTACAAATTCCCTCTTTTGACACATATGACATATTCTATACCTTGTATTTTCCTCAACTAAATGCATGGTCCCTTCTTCTGAATTCACATAGTTCACTCTGCAAAACACCAGCACCTATGGTGAAGCAGTTAGGCACTTCGCTGTCATACATAGGAGACCCAAGTTTGATTCCTGAGTGCGGTGTATTTTATCAAGTATCTTGGTCTTTCTGCTGGGATGTTGTATCTGATCTATCTCAGCCTGGGTTGGCCCTGACAGACAGGGTCGGAAGCCCATCTCCTAAATGATCTTAATTATATTGCCAGAGGAGTGAAAATACCTTTTTTAAAATAAAAAAACTGCCAAACCAGTCTGAGTCAAACTCAATGGCTGAGGCTGGACGGAGTAAAAACTTCACTTAACCCTGAACTGCTAAAAATAGGCTTCACGAACCTGCTTGCAGAACCTTTTCTTCACCATTTTTGTTCTCTCAACCCTTCTTACCCACATTTACAAACACACACCCATGCATGCACACACACACACATGCATGCACACACACACACACACACACACACACACACGCATGCACACACTTATATTTAGGCATCTTCACACAAATACATGCACCCGGTACTTGAAGTACACACTCCACCCTGGAATGAAATGGACAGATTGTGCAACATCGTTTTTCTTTTGACCATCGCTTCCCAAAGATGTTTGAAATACCCAGTGTGTTGATTGTTGATCTCTGCCAAAGGTCTCTGCTGACCAGTAAATGTACGAGAAAAGAAATTTCATTTGGTCAGTCAGTGGGCACCTCATTAGCTCAGCTGGTATTATGCTAGGCTACGGAAAGGAATGGCCTTGGTTCAAATCCCAGACTGGGCGTTCTTGACCTTGAGTTGTTGTGTGGAGTTTTCAAGGCTTTCAACCCATTTGGCTCCATCCTTTCAGAGACGGACGGACGATTCGGAGGACCTGCCTCTTAAATAACATAATAATTGTTGATAGGAGCGGTAAACCCATAACTCACTTTATACTTTAGTCAGTATTATTTTGCTTGATACCTATTTTCAGTGACTTTTGTTTTAGCAAACTACGACTGATGATTAGCTGCTTAAAACTTTTATCATATATGCAATTGGTAGATTTTATTCTAACAGCTTTTCAAGCAGACCTGAGAACTGTCAAATGAATACGGTTGAAACTTTAAGTTTACGATTGCCACCCATTGTCTCAGACTAAGAGAAACGTGACCATCCTAGACAAAACTGATCAAAATGAAGAAAACAAACCATTCTCTTCTAAATCTAAGGGCCTGTCCCCGTGGTTTTATGCACCCCACATAATTTAGCAAAGTTTGATCATTTTTTGCTTAATTTCTGATTATTTTCCTTTATCATTCTTTGTTAAAATTAGAATTAACAGAATCGCATAATTTCACATTTTTTCTTGCCTAAAACGACGGGGACAGAAGGGCCCAACAGGTCGAGGCCGTCGCAGTTTCAGGACTGCTGTAATTATGCCTTTTATTTGATTTTTTTTTTTTTTTTTTTTTTTTTTAATGTTTAAATTTTTTGGTAATGCAGAAATGGAGGTTTTGTGGCAGCTGTAAGTTGTAAGTTCAATTCTACAGAACTTATCTAGCATCTGCGTTTGTCGCGGCCGCGATTTTTGGCATTTTTTGGTCCGCGAATCGCTGCCGCAATTTTTGCATTTTTCAAAAAAGACAAAACAACAAAGCTACTTCATAACATATTAGACACGTATTTTGATACGTTTTAAGACATCCATGTGTATCTATTTTCATGCGGAGAATATAAGTACATCACATTACATACTTTATGTATTTATATATATATTGCTGTCTTGTATTTTTCCTTCTTTGTTGTGTTTTAATTTGTTGGTTAGCTAATTTTTCTAAAAATGTTCTGAGGATTTGTTTTTCTTTTTTTGTGTTTCTACAGCGTGATGTCATTTAATTTGATGCTGTTCCTACCCTTTTAGAAATATAAATGTGTTATGTTAGAGTAGAGCCTGTCTCCACCAAAACCGAATACTGACACTGGCACGCCCCAATTATGTGTAATTCCACAATTTACTTGTAATATCCTGTAGGCCTACTTTTTCTTGAAATACATACGTTTAGGGTTAAAACAGCCAATCTTCGGATAGATGGACACGCGCCCTAATTTGTTAATTTTTGTGGTTATTTTTCCGTGCTATTTTAATTTTGATTTCATTCTGTTTTGAAACCTTTATTTTTCACGTTTTTACACTCTGGGTGGCGACAAATGATATTCTGGATGCTTAAAACAGAGCACAAGAAATTATGGTGCTATTAATTGTTACCTCTATCAACATAATATATTTCTACGTCGTCACAGAGAGTTGAAAGCTTGAAAATTAATGGCAACATTTTTTGGCAACTTTTAGACAAAAAATGGCAACAAACGCAGATGCTAGACTTATAAGGTACCAGATGAGGAAAACTGTGTGGTGAGGGGTAAAACAAAGGAAATGTGTTCAGGGAAGACAGGCTGCTTCAGGAAGTTCATCATGTTGACGACCATTAATCACTGACTGGGTAAAAAGAGCGACTGCTGATTGCACTTTTCGTGAATGGTTAGAGTTGTGGGAGAAGCTGAAGGATTATCAGTTCACACGCTTCCCTCACCAGCAGCTGGAAATGTACTACACTTACTGACATCAACTTTTGTGGGCGGAGCTAAAGAATTATATTATGACAGTTCACACACTTCCCTCACCACCAGCTGAAAATTTGTTACCAACTGACATCAACGTGGGTTTACCGTGGGAAGGAATACTACGCAACATGATCAGTTCATTCATTGGAGGGACTACATGTAACAATAACGACAGAAGAATGGATTATGACGGTACGTCCACGCGTCTGGGGCCAATACATTATGGCAACGCATCGGGCGATGAGAGATTCGTGAGGCCTCGCTGGGGCAGATTTAGGGGGCTCATATTTGCGGAAAGTCCGGGTTCGAGCCTTGGTTAAGACACGGATTCCCCCCGGGGCGGTGCCACTGACTGAAGTGTCTTTAGGCCATTCCCAAAGGGGGGGACATATCTCGTTCAAGCATAGTAGAATTGTAAATGGGCTGACTCATATCACGTTCATAACTGTATGTGCCTGATCTACAACAGGGAACTGCTGCTTTTTCTTTCCTGGTCCTTACTATTGTCATTTTCCTCTACTTCTTTTGTATGTTTGTCACTCCCTTGTGACCTGCTGCTATTTTGGGGTGCCTTGATAGTCGAAGCAGACCTTGTGCTGTTGAAGCTAGAGAGGTGAGAAGTCTAAGTCTGATTCCCTGTAAAGACTTCTCTGTTGACACCCACCCCTTGGCGCTCATATATGACCTTATGCAGTTGCGAGCGCCGTAGAACCCTCTACTATAAAAAAAATATATATATATAATCATTTTAAAAGACACGGATTTTTTTCGCCCCCTCCTGCACAGCCAGCAGTAATGGGCACCTGACTTCGAGTTGGAGAAGTAAATAGGCGGCGTGGAAAAGAACTGGCCACCCTACCACAATATGCCGAAGGCCCAGGAAGTTGTCTCACTAACAAGGCTCTCTCCAATGACTAGATCAGATGCGGGAACAACTTTACTTTTTACTTTATTTGCTGATAGTAGAATAATTATGAGCCCTTCCTAAAACCTCAGCACGGAAAAGGGGACAACAGCCTCAAACGGCGTTTCACAAGCTTTTATTGTGTATCTTGAGAAATCAACACTGACCAGAAAACTGAAACTTTCCTTAAAATTTTTAAAAATTGATTTCATCAGTATTTGTCAATCTTATGACATAACGTTCACGACATGTCTTACTCACATTCAGTGTGCTTTTAGGGTACAGATTTAAACACTTACTGTTCACTTTTCAAAATTGCAACATTCAAGAAGTAGACATACATGTATATATCATGTAACTAACAAACACACACACACACACACACACACACACACACACACACACACACACACAAACACACACACAAACACATACCTACATACATTTTTAAAACAAATTTGGTAAGCGTTTTACGGCGCTCGCAACTGCATACCCATGAGTTATGAGCTTGCGGGAAACATTAAAACTTTTCAGTCGGTAACAAATTTTGAATTTTGCCCGGGTGGCGGCCGAGGCCTACTCTTATCGATTTTAGACCACCAAGGGATCTTTAACGTGCGCAACTTGCACACGGGCCCTCCGAGATTGTTCACCCTTGTCCGAGAAGGCTAGGTGTACATCTTTCCTATCAGAACATCAGGAGCCAAGGAGGAGCAGTAGAAAGATGAAGAAAGAGTCAGGAGCCCAGCGAGGAGGGGACAAAGGAGGTGATTATGAGAGGGTGGAGACGAAAGTAGACGACAGAACATTGCTAGGGAGCAGGAAAGGAGGTGAAAGGAGACAATTTTGAGAAGAACATTTTTCGGTCGCTACCTGGATTCGAACCCAGGACCTTTGAATGAGAGGCCACCACCGTAAACCTCTAGGCCACGAGAGCCCCCATACATAAATATCATATAGTATATCAAATATATATATATATTACGGACGCTGATTCCGAAAGGGAAATCCGTTTTTAGCCGCAATAATTATCTTAGACATTTTACACACAACGTTTAGCCTCTTCAAAATCTGACCCACTTTGTTAAAAAAGTTAAAGCTTTGGCAACAGCCAGTCGTGCCCAGCATTGCACACAAGTGATTTTTAAAAATACAAAACATAGGCCTAGTGTCTGTATACATCTGACATCTAAAACGAGCAAAAAGACATGAGCTTTCAAAATGGGGCACAAACTTATGAAAACACCGGTTATAAGACAGGGGAAGCTACTCTGGATAACTAATTATTCTACTTTCTATTTCATTTGTGATGTAGTGTTTATAAATAAAAATATCAAAGTCCATCCTTTTTCACCCCTTCATTCATCCTTTACATTGCAGGCAGTAGCAACCGACAGAATGTTCAGTCGGACCTTGAACCAAACCCACCAACTATCAAAGTCACTTGGAACCTTCGTTGCCGGTAAATTATATCCTCTGGCCTCTTCTGTTTTTCTTGCTTTTACTTTTATTTTTAGTGAAGTGATTAAAACTGTGATTTATTAATTCAGCAGAGGGAGCTTCCCGTTTGTTTGCAGAAGAATGATAAAAAACAGAAGTGATTGCTAAGGACAAAAGTGGCCATGTAGACTAAGAGAACCCTACCACATTACAGTAATATTTTTCTGCCTTTTTTGTGTTAAAAATTTACACAGTGGCTATTTTTACGGGGCCACCTCTATTCTCACCCGGAGTGAGAATAGTGCAGGCGAGTCTTGTGGCTATTCTCACCCGGTGCGCGTTCACCAAATTTTGCGTTCACCCTAAACCACAGAATTCTACACTGTGATAACAGAAAAATTGTAGAGTTCTGTGCCGTGAACAAACGTTCCATTACAATTATTGTAGCCTACTAAAACTAAAAGCGTACAATTTTGTCTGTGGGCAGTGGAGAGAGAAAGAGAGAGAGGAGTAGCGCGAGAATTTCCGGGCAAAACAAAATGGCGACCCGCGTAGTTCGGCTCGATTCGAAAAGTTAAATAGCCGTAGCATCTTTGTAGACAACCAAATTTATTTACTTTTGTGTTTTAACATAATTTTTAAACTTTGTTTTGGTCAATTTGATCGTCCACACCGATAGACAGTATTCAGAAAGAGACGGAGAGAGAGAGAAGAGGGGAGGAGTTGATCTTGCGAGAACTTCCGGGCGGGTGAGAATAGCCACTTTCTTTTACGGCGAGCCGTAAAGATAGCCTCCACTCCGTCCAGGGCTATTTTTACGGCGGTCACAAACTGATGACGTGGAACACGTTTTTCAGTCATATAAATTCCGTCTTGGCTTGTAGGCCTAGTAGGCTACTACCTTATTTGTAAATTATTTTATACTACCTTTTACTAAATGACTAAACTAATGTTGTAGCATACTTTGAGCTGGTTAAAACCGAGAGTAGGGCACTATTAAATGTCCTCTATTATAGTATTATCATAATTTTTATAGTCTTTATTCTGGACTTAAACAATTCAATGTTTTTATGTTCTTTACTTGGACCTTGTTGTTGTGGGATTCTTTCAAATAATAAAATAGATCGCATTTTAAATTTTTTAAGTTTTTGTGTTTTGTTTTCTGATGTGCTCATATTATTACTGTCCATTTTTACGGGGAACAGCTCACCCTGAGGGTGATTCTTTTTCCCGATTCATATTTAGGAAAAAAAATTATACGGGCATAAGAAATAATGAAGACAGTAAATTTTAATAAATTTGAAAATATGAAAGTTGCCATGGGATGGAAACAGCACCAACATGCAAAACAAACAATAATTTTAAAAAACCGAAGACTTCTTACTCTCTAACAAAATTGCATGAAAGTTGGTGGAATGGTAGATCTAGATCTAGATAAAGATGCTATGGTCAAAGGTACTGAGCAAAATTTTGATATTTGAATGTAAAAAAAAATATATATATATATGTTCCTGTACCCTGAAATTGTATCACAATAATTAATAAATTAATCATTGTGAACAACAACAAAATTTTTTACACCTCTATCAAAAATCTACTCAGTGCAAAGGAAGGAGGAACATTTTAAAGGCATTCCCAAGGCAAAAAGTGTTAACTCCGAAATGGCCGCCCTTCTTGTGGGTGTGGTACATGTAGTGATGTCAGTGAATGATGATGATGCTGGCAGTGGCAATGATGATGGTAAAATAATGACGAGGAGGTGATGGTGGTGGTGATGATAAAGAGAGGGTGAATGATGATGGTGGGGAGAAGAAGGAAGAGGTGGTGGTGGAGGAAGGGAGAAGGAAGAAGAAGAAGAGAATAGAATGATGGTGAAGAGGAGGAAATGGAAAACCTATGGGGCTGTTCAAATATAATCTTTCACTTTTGGGGACTTTCTTTTTAAACACAAAACCCAAATACCACTTTTCTCACTTTTGCCTCCAACCCCCACCCACACCAATTTAATATTAGTACTTTTATTTCCGATCTTCAACTTCCATTATTATTTTAAAGATACCTGTACTAGATCTATACGTCGCCTTTTTTTACCAGCTTGTAAAAAAAATATTTCAGTTAATACAATTTAATCGAACCATATGAACTAGAAAGAACGCATATATGTGGAAGACATTGAGACTCTTGTCAATGCAATAGGTACGTGCCTTACATTTATAAAAGACATTAAAAGATCAACAAAACAGTTGCAAAGTTACAAAGAAGCTTTAAGAAATTTGGTATCCACCTACAGAATTTTCATCATAATTTCAAAATTATTTGTAACCCCCCCCCCCCCCCCCACCCCCCCTCTAAAAAAAAACAACAAAAAAACAAACAACAACGGGGATCTGCTGTGATCATGTAGATCTGGGTCTTGTTACTGGCATTTATCCACTTTTTCTTTTACCTTTTCTTCCCAGTCAGGAGCAAAAATCGTTCATCTCACAGAAGTGTCATATTTGGTTAACCTCCCCACCCAATCTTACACTTTTCTTACAGAAGCCAAAGACACCCTTTCCCCTCTGAGGTGTAAGTTTATATTTTGAAGGGCCCCTAAAGGCCTTGATCTAATACATTGAGGCATGTCGCGTACATGAGAGGCGGAGTAGGGTTGCTTTTCGAGGATCGCCGTAAAAATAGCCTGGGACTCACTGGAGGCTATCTTTATGGCCAGCCGTAAAAATAGCCACTGCGAAAATTTATTTTGGCCGGATTGAACTTTAGTAGACCCACTGTGTTTAGCCACATGCCGTTAAACATAGAAGACGCATCTTTCTGATTGGCAGCTAATTTTAATAATGTGATATAATCACTTCCTGGGATACCCACAGACTATTTTAAGAAGGCCGTGGAGGTACCGCATGGAATGACGGGTTTTCGGCAACATTTCGGATTTCCTAGATCTAGATCTTAATCTAGTACTTGGACATGATGGAAGATTGCTTAGATCTAGACTAGATCTAGATCGTTGAAGCTCAGAACAGTAAGATTAAGAACGCTGATGCTTGAAATTGAAACACGGTAAACGCAAAGACAATAAACCGCGCGAAAATTGCCGTAAAGACGCTGGAGGATTAGATCTAGCTCTACCCCCCTCTCCCCTCCTGCATTCTTCATCACTAATATTTATAATACTTTTTTTTTTTAAACTACAAAGCCACAAATTATAATTTATTGGACAAACTGTTGGTCAGCCGGGAGGAGAAGAGAAAAAAAAAGCTGTCGGGGACCGGGATCGAACTGCTCATAAAATCATTGCATGACTGCAAACGCAGACGCGCTGTCTAATTCGGCCATCAAAACTTTCGACAGCGAGTGGTAAATTAAGCTTGATATACATAGACACTTCCATCTTTGGTGCCATGCGGTTGGCTATACTTAGATGTAGTCACATGATCGGAGGGGTATCCTGATCTGACGTCAAACAAGATGGGCGCCTTACCTAAAAATAGTTTACGTCATTCTACGTTTAATGGCATTCTGTTTTGCCTACTAGACTAATGCGCACTAGCCATAACAGTGACTCAGTCAGTGGGGGGTTTCAGGGGGGGCTTGCCCCCCTGTTAGTGTGTGTGTGTGGGGGGGAGGGGGGGGGGTTCAGAAGGGGGCGAGACCCCTGGCAAAAATAATAATTTAAAAAGCCCACACAAGAATCTTCACGTTTAGCCTACATGGCAAATTATAATCAGTAGGCCTCTATATATAGATCTCTATCAGTTTCCAAATGGCTGCCAATGGAACAGGAAGGCTATTTCCAAAGAGCGCCTAATATATATAGATATATAGATTCTTCTTACACTTAGGCGGCTAGGTAACTTACAGTACAACAAGCGGAGAGCTAGAGAACGACAACTAAACACCATTGGCTGATATTTATAGTAACAGCCATCTTGTTTGACCTCGTAAGGGGGATGGCCGCCGCGTCATCTGATCATGATTCTAAAAATAGTGATGATTTTGCACAACGCGCGATTTGCACTGGCAGTTTCAAAGCTTCCCTCTTTGAATCTTTCCTATTTAGTGGTTCCCCCTAGTAGTATACTGATTTTGTACCTCACAGTATCTATTTGCACACCTTGCAGTCTCGAATTAGATCTAGATCTACTCCATTTGCAGCTCAGCGTCCTTTTGAAAACTCTTGTTGTTAGTGCTTAATTTCTTGTTCTTACAAAACTTTAACAGAAACGGTCGAGCATTTGCACTGCGTCGTTGATTGAACTTTGTTTGAACTTGCTTTCGTACATAGGCCTACTCTTACTCTTCTTCTTCTTCTCAGTTTACGTAGTGCACAGCATCAGAACCAATCTGGGCGGAAGAAGGGTGATGCACAATCACAGACAACTGAACCGAACAGTTCTGGAAGTTGCAAAGAAAATAATCCTGCAGGCTGCTGTCGTGCAGTCATGTTGCCACCATTACTGACAAAGTGGGAATCCCTCAATGGCGTCAAACAAGATGGCTGTTTCTATAAATATGGGCCAAGTTGTTGTTTTCTAGCTATAATCCGCTTGTAACAGTACAGTGGGCTTCAGTGTCTTACTCTCTTGTACTAACTTCTAAGTCGTAAATCTAGATCTAGTAGTAGACACCTACAAACTAATGAATTATAATAGTGACATGTCATAGTCATCATACTCATACACTGGCTGGGGTGTATCACATCATCATCAGTCATACTCATCATAGATAAAAGTCTCATAGTCAAAGAAAAATGGTGCCAGGCCAGACCAGGGCAGTCAGGCCTTGTGTAGTACCGGACGTTGTCTTGTCTTTAGCCTCTGCTCTGACTGTGACTCTCGCACACTAACCACTGGCACTGACGACGCAGAATGTGACAATCTAATTATTTTAAAGAATGTTCCAATTTAAACAGTCAACAGTAGATTCCTTCTCTAAGACTAGGAGGACTAGGACTCTTGGACTGCAGCACTGCAATGTTTTAAAAACATTTTTTTGCATACCCACTTCCCTGCATAGTCAGCTGATCAATGAAGTAGGAATCATTGAGTAGAGAAATGAGTGGTAAACCTTGATTGCAGATGTCTGTTTCAGATCTTGCACTTCGAGAAAAGAAGAATTATGTATCTGGAATAGGAGGGAAAAGCCTTTCTCATGCAAAGTATATTTTTGTTTTATTCCAGGCGAAGTCAAGGGTGTACCTTCCAAGAAGTCCTTGGTTGCCAGAACCATGAGTTCTCAAGCAACATACGAGTTTGAGACCTTGAAAGTAACTTCCCCAGAAGAATATGTGAAACATGTAGAGCTAAATCGTCCAAAAAAATTGAATGCCATGAATACTGCATTTTGGAAGTAAGTTTATTAGCGATGATTTTCTAAAACTGACTTTGACTTCCTTTGTTCCCAAAATACAGTAGTCTCCGCCTAAGGTCCCGGTGCTTGGGAGCAAAGAAAATACAGGATCTTTGGCGGACCGGGATCTTAACCAAATGGCCAGGGGGAAGAATCCACAGCAACTCATGGTCAGGCCCATAATCCGTACAATGATCTTCCCTTACTTTAAAATGAACTGACGTGACTCCTGGACACTCAAAGTTCTTTTCAGAAGTCAGTTTTTCCTTTTTATTTGCTTGGGGACAGGGGGGTGGGGCTTGTCAAAAAATGTATTGCTTTCAATCTCTAACAGAGTTCCCTGCCCATGTCATGATGCATCATAAATCATTGTGTTGTGACCACACCGATCAAATTTTTAAAAAATGAAAGGCAGGTTCACTGCCAACAGAAGACCCCATTACGCAGAGGTGATCGGACAGTCCACGAGTATGGGCACCAGTCTGTCTAGGAAGTAAGAGCGCAAAACTGAAAGACGAAAGCGTTGGTCGGGAGAACGTAAGTGTCCACGAGTTCACAGTTTGATGGAATGCAGTCTGGATCTTAAGTGGAGACTACTGTACCATACATATATGGAGCCTTCAATTATGTGTCACTAACTACTCTAGAAGGCACTCTCAATCATAAAATGTATTGTTCTTTGTTTATTTATTGTGTGGAAACATTTTTTATTGTTAATAATTTTATTGTTCTAGTCTATCACAGTCTCACTCTACAGATTTGGTATTTGTTAAGAAGATACAACTCAGCCTCACAGACATCACTGTATGCTGATATCACCATGTGCTGATTTTTATACATACTGATTTTTTCCATATCAACCGTGTTTTTCTCTAACCGTGTAACTGGAAAAATTGAGTCAACGCGGATTTGTTGTTTTAACGGGTCAGAAGCCATTTTCGCATATTTTCTATTCATATGGGAGGTCATCATACACAATAAACAGCACAAACGATCATGTTTTCTAAAAGCGCCTCGACAAATGTACAGCCTCCCTCTCTCACTATCCATGTAACTGGAAACATGCTGAAGTTCACATCGGAGCACCATATTTCGTCTTTTTATGCCACAATTTGTGCATAAAAGGTAAGATTTTTGTTGATTTCATAAAGATACGTTATTTCATATGCATACAAATCATGATCTGTTCGGGAATTCATATATTAATGTACTTTATAGGCCTTTTTCAGCCAGACATAGTCAGTTACACGAATAGAATGTAACGGTTTGTTGAGACGAAAGGTGCCACTTGACGCCCTCACCAAATGAAGGTATTGGAGTAGAGGGCATGAGAAGGGAAGACATTGATGTAACCGTAGAAATGGAGACCATACACCAAGAGCACGGAACAAACGGGAAGCAAAAAGCCAGTGGAAACACATGTACAAAAGAAGTCAATAAGAAAGGAAGAAAAAGGTCAGGAATATCTGGAAAGAAAGTGCACGTCAAAGGTTACATTTTGTCATGGAGGAGAAACCAGCCAGAATTCTCGTTGATCGCCGCGGCTGCAAAACTTCCTTAACCTATTGCAACACAATGACAGATGAGGACCGAAAGTAAATGTTTGACAAAGTGTGGAAAAGGAATTGGGCTTAGAAACAACATTTTGTGTCAGCAACGACACACGGGAAAGACGTCTCCAAATGTACTACACAAGATTTGGTCCTCAACATCAAGAGAATCAGCGTCGTGTGTGCACCACTATCTGACACGAGATAAAACTTTCAACAAATGTATTCTATGGACTGGTGGTTGCAACTATCAAAATTGAAATGTTATCTTGAGTAAAGCACTGACTCATGTTTCTCAACAGCACGGCAAAATAATTGAACAGAAAATCCTTACAAAAGGACATACACAGGTGCGAGTCGATAGTGTTCACAGCACAATCCAAAGGGCAATCGGAAAACAAGCGATTTTTGACCTGGCTGATTATGTCAGAATAATGGAATCTGCAAGGAAAAACCCAAAGCCGCATAAGGTTAAATACTTGGAGCACACATTTTTGATAAACATTTCAGTACATGTCGTGCCTTCAGATCGATCAGGCCTGGTGATCCAATTGTTGACATCAAGGCTCTGCATTATGAATCAACTGGTGAGATTACTTTTAAACTGAGTTTTGTGGATGACTGGGAACTGCTTCTACAAAACATGGAGAGTCAACTTTTTTTCATTAGAGGTCCTGTCCCACTTAATCCTGACAAGCTTCCAATTGTTACATCAAAATATAAGCATTTGCCAGAACTGAAGCCATACATTAGAATGGATTTCCATGCCTCTTATGATGCTCTGCCACATTGATTAACTTTCTCACCCTAGGACATTCAAATTCAAAATGTCAGTATCTCTTAAACCAAACAAAATGTGGCTGAGCACTGTAATATCCAGAAATATAATTGAATCCTTTTGAAGGCAACCGAGGCAGGAGTAGGCCTAGAGCAACCTACTTGGATAACCTAAACAGAAGGGTGACAGGGAAAGATCAGGGTAATGTCTGCGCAAAGGAATGAATGGAAAACCATGATCGCCGATGACTGTCGCAGATCTGGCACTTAAATACTTGATGATGATGATTGTAAGCTGATACCTAAGTTAACTGATTGCAACGTAACCATACCAGATATCACTGTTCAGCTTATCATTTATAAACTGAGTGATGTAAATTATTTGAATGCATTCAAATGCCAGTTAACATGTGAATGTATACAAGTGTCAGCCATTTTAATGTAAGCAGTTTCAACGTTCATGAATACAAACGGCGGTTTGTTTGGTTTTTTCTCATTTTGTAAATTTCAATTTATTTTATTCGTCATATATTATTTTTTCTTTAAAATATGCATGACTATACTTTACAATTTTGTCGTGATCCTTAGGCACTCCTCTCCATTGTTGTTAAAATGAAAATTTGATTAATGATAATGTTTATCATTGCTACTTTTTGAAGTAGGGCCTACAATAAAACTTGGTTTGACTGTTTCAGAAACACATTGTTTGTTTTTGTGTTTTTTTGTTTGTTCTGTTTGTTTGTGTTTATGTGTGTGTGTGTATGTGTGTGTGTTTGTGTGTGTGTGTATGTGTGCGTACGTGTATGTGTGAGTGTATTCAAAACAATACGAAATATACACAACGAAAACATTCTACAAACACACATACACACACTCACACTCACACATACACACACACTCATACACACTCACACATACACATGCGCGCGCACGCACTCATAAAAACACAAGCACACACACACATATACAAAAGCACACACGCACAAACACAAACACACTCTCACACAAACACAAGCACACACACACACACTGCGTTTGAAACCTAAGCATGTAACTGGCTGCTCCTTTAACGCCTAGCTGGTTCCTGTCGCTGATTCTGTCAGGCTCTAATCGCACGTCTCTCTGACTGTGTAAGTGCTCGACAATATTTTGTGCTATAACCGATACGTTTTTACTCTCTCCTGAAAAATGTCCCCAAAACCAGTTACACGGTTAGAGAAAAACACCGTCGATATATATCTTCTTTTGTGTATTTATCACCTTTTCATCTATCTTGTTTCAGTGATATGATTGACTGCTTCAGAAAACTAGCAGTGGACCCGGAATGTCGAGTAGTCATTCTTTCTGGTGCGGGGAGGATGTTCACTGCAGGTTTTTTACCTTTTCATTATGTTTTTTATGTTTTCAGTTTACGCTGTCCTTGAGTGATAAATTTCTTTGGTTCTCAACGTTCCTTTTATTTGAACGTTTTTAGCGTGCAATAACCTGTAAAGATCAATTGCAAGGTACATTTTTATAGATCCCTTCTATTTATGAGACATTTTTCTGAGCTGTGCATTACAAAAGCTATGTGTTTTGTTAGTATTACTATAAGCCTTTGTACGCAAAGAGAAAATATTTTGGTGGCAGAAATACAGTGGATCCGACCTCTCATTGAACGTGACTAAGGCTAAAGTAAAGAAAGGAGACAAGTTATTATATTATAGGATGTACCTATACCACTAATTAAAACAGTTGCTCCCCCTGATGATGGAAATCTCAAACAGCATCAGTGTGCGGGTTTGAGCTGTGTTCTGTTTTTGTTTGTTTTTGTAAAGTGTTTTACAGCGCTCGCAACTGCATAAGGTCATATGAGCGTGCGGGACACACCTAATATTTTCAGTTGGTAGGAAATTTTGAATTTTGCCCAGGTGGCGGCCGAAGCCTACTCTTATCGATTTTAGACCACCAAGGGATCTTTAACGTGCGCAGCTTGCACACGGGCCCTCCGAGATTTTTCGCCCTTGTCCGAGAAGGCTAGGTGTAGATCTTTCGTACCAGAAGATCAGGGGTGTGGCTGAAAGACAGCAGTAAGAAGAAGCGAAGGAGTAGCAGTAGAAAGGCTGCAGAAAGAATCAGGAGCCCAGAGGAAAGGGCAAAGGAGGTGAGGGGTGGGGGCAGAAAGAGGAGGCGAAAGCAGACGACAGAACATTGCTAGAGAGCAGGAAATGATGTGAAAGGAGACAAATTTAGAGAAGAAAATTTTTCGTTCGCTACGCGGGATTTGAACCTGGGACCTTTGAATGAGAGGCCAACACCTTAACCTCTAGGCCACGAGAGCCCCCGCTGTGTTCTGAACGTCATTTCTGCATTTTAAAATATTTTTGTTTCCGGAACACTTCTCGTGTGGATATATACCCTCTCATGTTTAGGCTTAGATCTACATAAAGTAAAGGCGGGAGCTTGGATTTTCTGATCAGGGGAAGAAAAGAAGATTGAAAAAAATGAGGGTCTCGATCTTGACCTAGATCTAGAGGCTACCCATCCAGAGAGATGGAGAGAAAAGAGAACAATTCTTCGCTTTTGGGGCTGCTAATTGCTTTTATTTGGTTATCGCGACCTCGTTGAAAGCGACTTCGGTCTATTTGCAACCTCGTTGGAGCCGACATACTTTTACGAAGAGATATAGGGGAAAAATCGGGGATTAAGGATTGCCTTGTTGAAGCCGACTTCTCGTTAAATGTTACCTCATTGAATGCGGCGCCCCCTGTACATATATTCATATGATATCCACTGTTTTTATCAAAGATGAGTCCCTTCAAGCATACAATTTTCAGTATAAAATTAGTCACTACAGGTGGCTGTTGTGAACCTTGTTTATTGACTTGAAATGTCAAATATGTGAGTATCTTTGGAAGATTCATCATGATATTTTTATAGAATCTTTACTTATGATCTATTCTGTGAGTTTTGCCGTTTCTGTTTTTAAAGTAAAGAGATATAGAGAGAAATTTTTGGTCAAAACACAATGTATTATTTATATGTTATTATTGTAATGTATGGTGCTTTGAGCCTGCCTGTATACATTAATCAGGGTCGAGTGCTATATAAATAATTATTATTGTTATTATAATTATCTACACTTTGTCCTTTAGAAAAGAGATATGTCATATATGTATAAATAGTGGTAGCTGTTTCATTGTTCTCAAGACCCTCAGACATGCTGCAAAAAGCTATAAAATCAAACAAAAGGTTGAGATTGACATATAAACTGTTTGTAGTTTGATCAAAAGGTTGAGATTGACATATAAACTGTTTGTAGTTTGATGACAAGAAAGTATCCAAATATTTTTTCATTGGAAAGAATTATTTTGCTCCTTTTTATTCTCACCAGTCATTTGAATCTTTTAGCTAAACAATGAGCTCTTGTCTTCAGTTGCTGGCATTGGGTGTTATTTTCAAAATGAGTAATGTTTCATGGAAGAACTAGTTGACTTACAGTTGAACCTGTGTAAGACAGAATCGCAAGGGAACCACACAAAAAATTCCATTTTAGACAGGGGAATTTAGTGGGAGATGGAGTGGGGTTTCAAAGGCCCAGTCTGTGGGATCAAGGATCGCTTGTGTGGTCGCCAAGCAGTGGTCCAAACTTCACACCTCTCAATGGCTATCCTGTCTGATGATGACGTCCGTCAGGTTTACTTATCCAATTACCGCCAGTGCTTGCATTTCATGAGACCACTGTTTGACCTATTATAAACAGAAACCTTTGAACATTTCCTTTGTTTCCACCCTTAAACCCACCCACCGGTGTAACAAGCACAGTCAACCAATGCCACCCCTCACTGCCATGTAACAAAGATTCGAGGAATTCTTTTCTCGGCTGGCTGTACGATCAGGGCGGCAGGCATTGATCAATCTAATTTCACCCCTCTCTCTTCTGGTTACCCAGAAAAGTTTCCGTAGTGGCTCGAAACTCAAGCACTTTCACTTGCACTCATGAAATTTCACACCCACATCACCCTGACCATCTGCATCACTCAGGGCTAAATGATGGGGTAACATCTACCGTACCCCCAAATTGCACGCTTACTCCCCTTCCTCGCCCAGCGGCATGGCCATGGCGTTAAGTTTAGAGCCGGCGGAATTAACTTGCGAGTTTTGTTTTAAATCAGGGCTGAGTGGGCAAAGCATTTTCTGTCTTGGACAGGTGAAACCCTCGAAAAGAAGCGGATTTTTCTTTCTGTTTCCACGTTGGACAGGTTTCCATTTTATACAGGTAATTAAAGACGATTATATCAAGGGGGGAGTGGGGAGATTCCGTTAAGACAGGTTTCCGTTTTATACAGGTTTCCATTAAGGCAGGTTCAACTGTATTTCAAAATTTTCAACCAAAATGTTTGAAAACACCCTGTCAATGCGGATGGTGCTATAACAGTTATGTTATGACTAAAGAATTTCCAGTTCACTGAAGTATTAGTTTTCTTTGCAGATGCAAAGTCTCATCAAAGTTTGAAAACACTGGGTGTGCCTAATATTACCAAGAGCAAGGGAAATAAGCAAGTTCTGAAAATGCTTTAGACCCGTCCTTTCAGGGATTTGTATTTCAAAACCCCAGTGGAGGAGCTCCTGCAGCTCTTATGAACATGTGTCAGGTTTCTAGGTGTATAACGGCAATATGGACCAAAGGAGTTGATTTTCTCCATCCGTGGACACTTTTTGCCCTCCTTGTATTCTTTACTTAATTACTTACCTTCCATAACATTGAATACTTTGCAGGTCTTGATCTTTATGACAACGAAAATCAGAAAGATCTTGCGGAAGCTGGTGATCCTAGCAGAAAGGCCATTATAATTCAACGCTTTCTTCCAAAGCTGCAAGAAGCTTTCAATGTTATGGAAAGGGTGTGTTTTATAGATGTACTGTCTGCATCAGTTCAGAATTTCAAAATAGTTGCTGGCCATCTTTTAATACAGCAAATAGTGGCATTGGGACGAAGGGCAAGTGCTCAAAGGCTACTGGAGTAACAACAAAACAGCAACAACAAAAAGGAAAAATTGTGTTTCGATTTGCAAAGCTTCGTGTAAATTCTTTTGTGTTGGTAAATTTGAGAACTCACCTTTTCCTCGCGCAAATTCTGGGGGGAAGGGGGGGTGGTGTTTGTCGCTGAAAAAGCTATTTTTGTAATAGTACTTTATTGTCTTTCATGTTATTATAATATCGTTTAAGCTGTGCACAAAAGATACCTATATATATACCTGATATTATAGATGGCCTGCCACTAGTCTTTTTTTAAATTTTTATCCCAAAACATGCAGGATTCATTGATGAGCTTTTTTTTTAAAATTGTGGGTCAAGGCTCTTGAAAAGCTAAAATTTTAATTTTCTGGGAGAGGGAAATTAGGGAACTTCTGAAAAACAATACATATATATATAGTTGTTGCCTTTTTTTTTTTCTTTTTTTTTTTTTTTAATTTTTTTTTTAGGAAAAGGATTAATAATGTAAAGGAATTGCTTTGAACTTAACTTTTAACAGTCCATCAGTGAGTCCTTCATGGAATTTTGCTACTACCCCAGAAAATTTTTTAGGACAGAACAATTTTTTGCATATTACAATTATAGTGCTGGACTTTCTTTCCACCTACAGGTATGGATTATAAAGATAATGAAGCATTAAGGACTGCTTTGTCTGATAAGGAAGTTAGCAGAAAGGCAGTTGCATTGAACCAAAGTTTGCTCCACATGCAGACCTCTTACACAGTCCTGGAGACGGTTTGTGTAAAGTCATCTCAATCTCGGCTATTGAATGCTCACATTTCTGTTATCTTGTGGCTTGTTTAAAGGAATAGACTTCCCCTCTATGGAAAAAAGTTTGAGAACTCCAAGAGCTGTTTGATGTGCTCAAGTCTGAGGACTCAACATTTCCAGTGCTAAGATCCTATGAGAAGTCTCTCATGTTTTTCTTTTGATTTATAGAGTCAAGTGATTCCCAATCAGTTAACACATTTTTTTCTGCTTTTCTGTCTTTTTGAGATCACGTCAGTGCTCACAAATCACAAAATATTCACTCTAATCTTTGTTCTAAAATCAAAATCATATTTTATTAATAGTGATTCTTTGTAATCCTGAATTAAATGCATCTTGGGTTAGATCCGTAACATACTGTTCATTAAGAATAATTTGGTTTTGTTTGGTTATCTTGGCCTTATAAAAGCTCACTGTCATAAAAAGAGCAATAT
Source organism: Aplysia californica (assembly GCF_000002075.1). NCBI lineage: Eukaryota > Metazoa > Mollusca > Gastropoda > Aplysiida > Aplysiidae > Aplysia > Aplysia californica. The sequence continues at coordinate 151,469 of NW_004797534.1, forward strand.
ACTGATTAGTGCATACTTGAATGTGTGCCTATCTGCTGCCATGTCACATTAATAATTGTATGTCTAAAAAAACTGATACTCTATTTGCTGGCTATGAGTTCTTGTCCTCTTTATTGATAAGTAGATTTGATTTTACCAGCTTACCTTAAATTTATTCTTCTACTGCCAGTGATGTGCCTTTGCTGCTTTAAAGAAAGCACAAAGAACATAGTATTATATTGATCACAGTCAATATAATTGAAGTGAAAATTCTCTATTGGTTGTTTGGGAAGATAACGGTAGATTTCGCATCTCTGTGTTAATATATATAGTATATGCTTTAGCTTGGTGCAACTCAACATTTTTAGTGACTTTTTGTTCTAAAAAAATATTTACTTCATTGTTAAGATGAAAACAGCCAGCTAGACAGATATCTCTCAAAACTTATTGCATGAAACATGAAGCTTCACAAACAAATAAAGTGTTCTTATATGTTCTGTTCAAATTACATGTGAATACTTTATGAATGCTTACTTAATGTAAGACTCTGCCATGGGCCATTTTGAAAAGTGACATAATACGGAGTCTTACACTCAGCAGTCGACTTACAAGTGTGTGGACAAGGGATTGTGCTTTGAATTTAAAGACTAGTTTTCTTGTGTATTAATCATGAAGGAGAGTTTATCCTACCCAGAAGTTAGGTTCTCAGGAGGTTTTTTTGGTACCTGCCCAGTGCTTGTAAGGCTCCACCCCCGTCAGTTGGTTCATGCATCATGTTGCCTTTTATTATATACAGTGTAACAAGCCGGTGATTGCAGCAATCCATAACGCTTGCATAGGTGGAGGCATTGACATGGCATCGGCAACAGACATTCGCTACTGTACAAGTGATGCCTGGTTTCAGATAAAGGTAATTTATACTGATTTGAGTATAATTATTTTTCTTTTTAGTTTGATCGGAAGTGTTGTTGGTGTTCTCTCCCTGCAAATATCATTTATGAACTTCATTTATATTAAACATCTGTTGTTCTTATGCGACTGAAAGCATGTGTTGTATTCAATTCAATCACATATGCCAATTTATAACTACACAGTCATTAATAAAACTCAAGAATACTCTGAGAATTGGGTCCACATACCTGAACACTACAGACTAGCTAAAGGGTCAAACGATACTTGTGAGAAAGTAACGTTGCTACCATATGTCATGTTGTAGGCCCTATATGGTAGAAGTTGTTTAAGTTATTCCTTATTGCAGTAGGATTTCGTTTGATTTTTGGGTAGGGAGGAAAACGATGTATGAACAGGTAATATATTTAATATTTCTAATAAATTTTGGGAAGTTAAAAATGAGAGGGCCAATTTTCTTTTCCAATTTGATATGATATAGTTATTATTTCAGTTCTCGGAAATTCTTAACTTTTTTTAACATGGAAATCCCCAAATTTACTTTTCTATAGTGCATAATAGAAATATAATTACCAACTCCATCTCACCACCACATTTTTATCTACATGCTCTGACTCACTGAGCATCATTTTTGACTTTGTGTCATGTGAAAAACAGGAGATTGATATTGGCCTGGCAGCAGATCTGGGCACCCTTCAGAGATTCCCCAAGATCATTGGCAATGACAGTCTGTGCAGGGAACTTGTGTACACAGCCAGGAAATTTACACCAGAAGAAGCAAAGCATATGGGATTTATCAGGTCAGTGGATATGGAAAGGTAATTTTTAGTAGGCTACAAAAATATTGTTTGAAAGTGCATGTGTTTAGTGTTTGTGTGTAGTGCAGATGGTAAAGTCTTCCTTTTTACATGATCATCCCTACATTTAGGGGGCACAGACATTCTTTAAAAATCATGGTTTTAGCTATGGTTAGGATGTCAAAAGGACACATCTGTGCCTACCAGTTGAAAACTATCACACTGTTAGTACTTAGTTGTTGGGTTGTTTTGGCCCGCCTTCTCTAACCGTGGGTGGTTGGAGGGTGCTCTGGTGTGGTTTGCTTCTTCTTTCCTATCAAACATCTATCATCCTCATCTCTCCTACTTCTTTTTTGTGTTTGTTACTCTCTTATAATACCTCTAATCTTCGGCACTTATATGACCTTATTGTGTTGCGAGTGCTGTAAAACACTTGCTAAAACTAAACTAATTCTCTAACCATATAACTATTGAGGCATCTTTTCATAGAAGAACTCAGCGTTCCTCTTTCTTTGCAACTTTCTTTGTCCCTTCTTGTGTTTTATTATTTTTAGCTACACGATCTTTAGCTTATCAAGTGAAGACTCCCCATCTTTGCTTGCCACAAAATTTGAAAAGATTTTGAACCTCTCATTTATGAAAAAAGTTAGATTGCAATTTTTTGGTGTTTCTCTCACTCATGGAATTAAGATATGTTCAGTAGATTATTACCTGGTTATTGAGCAAGTGAGCCGTTGTTTCTTAAATTTTGAGATATTTTTATGAATATGTTAGTGGCCTGGTTTAATTGTTTTCGTATGTTGTACCTTCAGTCGTATCTTCCCCGACAAAGATGCAATGATGGCAGCATCAATAGAACTGGCCAAAACTATTGCTTCAAAGAGTCCAGTGGCAGTCCAAGGGTCAAAGGTCAACCTGGTCTATTCACGGGATCACACAGTCCAGGAAGGGCTTGATTACATGGTGGGTTTTGTTTTGATGTTTTTTTAATTACCCCCTTGCATTGAAGGTTTCGTTTTAACTCACTCGCTGCCGGCGCCTTTGCTCAGACCAAGCCGCTGCCTGCCAGCTATTTTTTACCTTTTTCAAAATCCAGTTACTCTGTACCTATTTATGTTAGATTTATGAAAATTGGCCAGTTTCAGTAAGAGATGTTGAGCTTTACAGAACAGAAAGAATTTTTGACTCTATGTTATTTTGTTCATGTTTTATAGCTTTTCAAAAAATGACGAATTTTGGGGACTAAAACTTTTTTGGGGCCAAAACAAGCCAGTACAATATTTTTGCTGTTTTTGTGAGAGTGTTGCTGTTTCTGTCTTAAAATACACACAAAAATATATGACAAAACAAAGAAAACTAAATTAATAAGTTTATGATGTCTTTGGCTAGAATCTTGAATCATTAGTTGTCGTACTAGACTCTAGTACTAGCCCACTGCCGACAGGTGATCCACCTCTTTCTCTCATCTCAAACTACCATCCCTACCATTGTTTTGCACTGCTTCATCTGAATCAGAATTCATTGAATCATGTGGATTCAGAATCTCTAAAATTACTAGCCGTTTTCAATTCATATCGGCAGGAGCGTTTTGCCGTTTTCGGCCGCCTGACATTCAAAACAAAACTCAAAAATAGGACAAAGGAAACTCCCGTTACTAAAATAAGCAGTACTTCAAGGGAAATCATTCTAATAAAGTGAAATTGCTCTGGGTGGTCAAAGGGATGTTACTCTAGTAATTGGGCTATGCCGCGGCCGCATATGTGTCGGCAATTAGTAGAAATAAAGAGGAAAATACGCAACCGACAGGGGTGCGGTAGCGGCAGTGAGCGGTCGTCGCCTATGGACCGACACGAGGTGCAGCAACGGCAGTGAGCGAGTTTAAAAAATTTGGAGCGAAATAATTCTAACGTTCAGCTTTAATAGAAACAAAAGTAGGGGCTCTCGTGGTCTGGGAAATACAGTATTTACCTCTCAGTCATAAAATAACGGTGGGTTGAAACATAATGTCGGCAACAAAACAATCGTGTTTTAAAATTTTCCCCCTTTGTCCTCTCTTTCTTTTACTTTTGCCATGTTCTGTCATCTGTTTTCCTCTCCTCAAAATTCTACATGTAAACCTTTTGAAAACTTTTCCCCCGATGAAAGCACAGCACCTGAATTGAGTCCTGGCATAGTTGTACCTGTCTTTCCCCTCTTTGCTTTCTTTATATCATGCACATATATAGACAAGGCCTGAGTAAGGGCATTGAGGTGAACACAATTTACAGCTGTTTGAGGGGAGGGGGGAGATCTGTGATGTGTTACATTAGGAAAGATAATACTCTTTGCTATGATGGGGTACAACAGTCTATAAATGTAACATGAAGAGCCCAAGGGAAAACAAGAGATGTCAGTTTTTGGCTAATTTGAGTTGTAACATGGGTTGGGAAATGTTTATGCACTTCTTCTAGCCCATCTAAGTGTCCAGGGCTAAAACCTGATGGGTCGCCCAATAGCAGGCTTGGAGAATAAACTTTACTATGGAAATACTTGGACTGTCAAGAGTTTCATGTGTTTTTTCTCAAAATGCTAAAAGGGACATCCCTTGTTTGTTTTTCCTTTGAGCTCTTCATATTTGTCAGTTGGGTTTTGGGTTCTTTTTTGTATTTACCTGTACTTCTTGTAAACCAAAGCAAGTAATTTCAGAGATTTAGAGGTGTAATGTTTGGTGTCGATGGGTTATTGAAGTTCACTTATTTTTGTTTTAAGATTCTCTACCAAACTGGCCTCATTATGTATGAATAGATTCCAAAGACACAAATTTTAAACAATTAAAAATTTTAGTTGAAAAAAGTGTGAGGATGAAAATGACTTAGTAGTAGTTATGAAGATGAAATTTATGTGGGACATTTGAGCCACATTGTCCTAATCCTAATCGCTCGTGCCTTCTCCGTCTTCTCAACAGGTCACCTGGAATTCAGCAATGCTCCAATCTGAAGACACAGCCAAGGCAGTCATGGGAATGATGGCAAAGGAGACTCCTATTTTCTCCAAGCTGTGATATGTGTGATGCCAGGGTTTGGCCTTCTTTTTTTTTTTTTTTGGTGCCGTGGGTCAGCCAGATTCTTTTCATACTTCTTTTTCTCATCTAGTGGAAGAGGCATTCAAAATCTTAAATGGGGTAATGGTAGGCAAGTTTTTGTTACTTAATCTGACACGCTCTAGTATAAATTAACCCCAATCTGGAGGAAGATCTGAACACACAGTTTCGTTTTTCTTTCTTTTACCCATTGTCTCTTATTTTGCCTCTTTCAAATAATGTTTTTCTTCTATTCTTTAGCTACAATTCCTGAACAAATGCACACTGTGCATCACTGTTTGTCGCAAAGATTTTCTTTAACCCTATCCGTACGTCGTGTTTTACTATCGTATCCATATGACATGATGAACTCTGTGCCACCACTTTCCAAAGACGAAATTTACCCGTTAATCCGATCCATACGCTTTGCATAGTAGTCTGTCAAAATGATTTTTTGAGAAATTCTGAAAGTTTCAATGATATCTACTTGAAGTATTCTAAAATGTGAAGAATACAACCCTGGGGGTACAAAATGACCCCAGTTCGTACGGATAGGGTTAATAATGCAGACAAAAAGCACGGCTGAAGATATGCCTTCAATAAGTCGGGAAATGGGGGTTATTTGGTCAAATATTGTTGAAAAAAATTAATTTCACTGTCATTGTCCTATGTATACAATAATACATTTTGGAGAAAAAAGTTTCTTGTTTGTGTGCAGAAAATATTTTTATCTAAGATTCCGAAAAAGGAGAGAAGAAAACTATTGGTTGTTGTATTCAACGGCTTGGGTGATGACGAAAAGAGATTTATTATAACAAAAGGTTTTTATTTACTATTATAATTTTGTGCTCATTTTATCCAAGAGGTCATGGCACATTTCTCGTAGGTGTTTCTGCTAGGGGTTACCAAGTAGGCCTACACTATGATCTTTTTCCAACTCCGGCTAGAGTTTCTGTGATATGTTAACTTCAGTGTACTGGGCTGATGTGCAAGGGAATGTGGTTTGAATGAGTGGCTGAAGCCTGAATAATGTGACTTGGACTTATTGTCAGTTGTGGACCATTTTGAAGTAGATGCACATAGGACTTATTTCACCTTTTTTTACTCAAGAGAGAAAATATGTAGATCATTGTTAAAAATGTAAGCATGTGCATGAAAAGAGGATGTTTATGAATAATATGCTCTGATGTGTGTGTATATATATATATATATATATGTTTGCAATTTGATTTTTTGTCTATAATTACATTTGAATCTTTTTTTACCAGAAAGTTGTCACTGCACACTTTTGCTATCAGTAAAGTGTATAAAGAAATAATTATTTGTTTCTTGAGTGTTGTTCTCTTTTTCTTTGTGCAATGAAACCAAGTGCCCTTATTTCTGATCAAGGCTATGGCTGAACCTGTGATTAGGCTCATGTTGTGCTTTAGTCACAACTATGTCTTCATTCATTTTCTTTTACTGATGTGGTGCCTCAAAAGTAAAATGTTACACAGCTTATTACTTAGTTTAGTTTTAGTAAGAGTTTTACGGCACTTGCAACACAATAAGGTCATATAAGTGCCCAAGAATAGATGTGTTATAAGAGAGTAACATGCACAAAAAAGGAGAGACTAGGACGATAGATGCTTAATAGGAAGAAGGAGCAAATCACACCAGAGCACCCGCCAACCACCCATACAGCTTATTACTAACTTGTTTTGGAGAACAAGACAGGCTGTGGTAGTATGTCTTAACCACAGCTCCTCAGCTGAGACAATGTGATACGGAAAGTTTTTCTATGAAGTAAACTTGATTATAAATTAGAAAAATCTAAGGAGGAGTTCTTTCTGGAAAACATACATATTTCTGCAGGAAGAAAATGTTGCAGAATGGCCTAGAACAAAGAACTGAAAGCCCTCCAGACCTGAGTAGTGGGAGGTCTGGGATGTGACCTGATCCTGAAAATTTCTTTCAGTATGTTTGTTTTCCCAATCTATTCCTTGGAAAAATGTGGCTGTCAGTGTCTTGATCCCCCAAAACCAACTACAAGTCCATGACAGATAAGCTCATTTATCAAACTGTCTTGAAAATTACATTACAAGGACAAATACATTTTTAAAATACAACATATCACTTAAAACATTTTTGTGTTTTTTATACAAAATTGTATTTTGTAAAGTTTTGAAATAACTAAAAAGTACTCTTAAGTAAACGAAATCAAAATATTATTCACAAAACTTTATTAACTTGCCAACCAAATGGCACTGCTTCACAACTATAGCAAGTGAAAAAGTCATCTCACTCAGAAAATTTGGTGCTTCCGTTGGTTGAATGTTATCCAGCCAAAATGTGTTGATGAGTGTGGGTTTTTTTCAAAGATGGAAAAATATTTTTACACAACAAATGTGTCGTGAAATGATGGAATCGGGCGCTTGTCAACTTTTGGGCATACAGTTATATATATCACCTAAACGCTTGTTCATTTGCCTTGCTTTAGATGGGAAAAAAAATAACCTATCTTGAATAATAGTTGAGATTATTGGCTATGGAATGAGATGGAGGTTGCTCGGTGCCAGAGGTAAAATTAGCAAGAAAATGGCCACCAAAGCTTGAGAGCCCTTGGAAACTACAAATTTATTTTTGTTTTTGTGCCTTTGATCAACATTTTTCATCTAAATGGATACAAATGGTGTTTTTTTGTTTTTTAAAATATTCGATAAAATTGCCCAAATGAAAGGGGAAAATGTCTGTTTCTTATAGTTCATTATTTTGACCACAGCCTTATTTCACGACAATGACATACAAATGTTGTCATAACTAAAACACACAAAATATCCCTCTTTTTCGCACCAAACTTACTTCATGCTCTTACATGAACTGTGAACAACTTTAGCCTTATGCATTGTTCATGTTTATAGTACAGTGATAAACACAGCTGCATCAAAGATGACACCAGGAGACAAAAAAACCCAGATTATTTCCTCAAAACCAGCAAACAAAAAAACTATTCCCAAAACCTCAACCAAGAAAAACATTATTTTTAAAAATCTATACACAGGGGGCCTATATCTCAAAGTTCTAGAACCTGAGTCTGACCCCCACATTATTATTATGTCTCTTTCTCTCTCTCTCTCTTTACAGCTATTGAATACTTTTTTCAACCAGCATTTTAAATAAATTGTATATACTGCTCTGGAAAAAGAAGCAGTGTGTGAACTGGAAAAAAAAAACCCATCCATATACCGCAGTCCAAAACTGACTTTCAAAAACATCTTAGACTTAAAGGGAGACTAAACTTCTGGGAAATTTCATAACATAATGTAGAGCCGAGAAATATTGCAAATTGAATCATCATGCAAGACTGATTTGAATCAGAATAGATCTTGTGGGGCTTTCACACAGACTTTCCAGCATTGTCTTCGTACAGTAGGAGAATACTGGAACATTATCACTAGAACTTACGAAAAAGTAAATTAAAGCATAACTCTTTGATACAATGGTAAATAAAATACAATAAACAGGAAGCAAATGAAACATATACGCTCTAACATATTCTCCATCGAGAAAGAACACAATAGTATACAAAAATTGATTTTCAGAAGTTTCATTTCCCTTTTCAAAAGCATCAATTACCCTGTGGCTAAAGTTTTTGTTTTAAAAATTTGATAGTACCGACTCACAAAACACAACAGCTTTGAAGAAAGCTGCCAATGACAAAAAGGAAACGGAGACCTGGCAAAGATATTTTAAGTCTTAAAATCCCTACCTGGTCTCCGTTAGACATTGTTCATTAAAAGGAATGAAACAGAAAGGAAATGGAACACCACCACCACCCCCCTCCCATTGCAGTTTCAGAAACTAAAAAAATACTGCACACTTCCAGAAACAACAGATCAGCACACTTTGTTTACTGGAAAAAAAAAAAATCGCATCCCTCCCTGCTCCATAAAATAGATGGCTTTAGATGACATAGACACTAAGCACTTTAAGCATCTCGATTATTTTGTTTTCTTTATACTTCACTGCTTCTGCTTTGTGTGAAACATGCCATTCCATTAAGATTATTGCAATGATCATAACAGATAAATTATCACAAAGCACAGAAGTGATACAAGATTTCAAAACAAGTAAATGGAAAAAGAAAAGAGGAAAAAAAAACATATTCAAATCTACACGATCCTCTATCAGTTTGCGTTCAATGAGAAACCCAGGAATTTGTCAATTCTGATTCTCAGAAGATCAAACTAGTTAACTATAGCTGATGTGTAAAATTGGTTCATTTCTACTACACTTAAAAGCTCACAAATTTCCAGTAAAAATACTTACTACCATACTACTCTGGGTTACAAAACCATCTCAGAATTTATATATTGGTCCAATAAATATGCTAATGACCACCTTCCATTCTGATGCTTCAGAGACAAAAAATATCAAAGAATCTTTTAAAAATAGAACAGTCTAGTATGTGAGCATAAGCAAATTCAAAGTCAATTTTTTTTGGTGTATGTGGTAGTTTAACATTCATTAACCTCTTCACTGCCGTGCCCGAAGAATTTACAAGCCTGAACAGTGCAGCACTGTGCCTACGGCCCTACGGGACTGTGGCAGAGGTTGTTTTGATACCAATTATAAGGGAAGTTACTGCTAAAATCTTGAAATTATTATTGGGGTACCTTCCCTTTATGTTTCCCTCCATTTTTTTCCCCATTTGAAAGCGTCAGATTCAAATTTTAGCTAGAAGAGAAGATTAGATCTAGATCTAACACATCTAAAACACAAAAATGATTTACTGGCACCAATCACAGATGGGCTTACATGTATACATGTATATATATATATATATATATATATATATATATATATATATATATATATATATATATATATATATATATATATATGTATGTATGGATTGTACGAGCGTCGTATAAGGTGGTAGGAAAAGCCTCTTGTCACTTTTCTTTACCTGCAAACACTCACACAATATGTATTCCCCTTTCTTCAGTCTCAGTTCATCATTACTCGAATGTGTGTTGTATATGTTGTTTGGTTGTATTGTTTTTGGCATCATGGTATTAACTCCAACTTTTCTCCATCTATCTCTCAATGAAATTCCCCCAAAATTATATCAATAGAAATGTGATTCAATGTAGAATGTAATGCAGAAATTCATTAGGAAATATTCATAAATAAAAAAGTTATGGGAGGTAGAGTGGGGTCACCCCTCAGTAGCCTTGGTTCATGGTATTTCGCCCGGCACAGGGGCCTATTTACCTGCGGCAATGACGGGGTTAAAAATAACAGTCAGTAAGTGACTCATGTATGGTACATCACAAACTTTTGGATTTCAACCAGCTAGGAAACACTCCACAATCAAAATATTTTTATGAATAATGAAATCAAAAGGGGAAAAAAAACAAGAAAAAAAACAACAAACGGATGTTCAAACACATCATCAATCAGTAGACAGCTATGATCATCATCACTGCATATTAGTATCATTAAAACTTTGGCAACAGATCCTTCAGAAAAATGTCCTATTATTATTACTCTACACAATGCTAATTTCTCCCTTTAGGATAGTATTACTGTAGTGCCAAAACCTATTCCAAGGTAGTTGTGATTTATATTGCTCCAACGCATTCACTTTAATTACGGGGATTCCACTTGGTTCTGTCTAAAAGAACCTGAAAACCCCCTAACTGACAAAAACAGACACAACCCCTGACCTCAGCATAATGAAACAGCCATGTTAACACTTCTCCACAATATCTTCCTATCCACGGAAAGCATCCACACAATAAATAATTTCTTGACAGCATTCTGCTGCTAATGTAAAATGATGTAATCCAGACTAAAGAAGCTATGGTTGTGATAATGAGCAAACAATCAGTCTGACAACAGAGCATGACAACAGAGCAGCATGGCATGGCGATCTCCTGTGCTCAGTAGAATGGCTTCACTCTATCCTTCTCCCACAGACCCAGGAGCACGCGGTCAATATCAGCTGATGGGAATCGATCCACAAAAGACTCGATGAGGCCACTAGCAGAGCACTCGTAGGACTTCAGTTTCACCTCTCCGTCTGAAACACAAACCAGAAAGAGATTTTTAAAAACACTGAATATTAAACATTTTATTCATTTTTCAATACTTCTGCTCTTTCTTTTTTAATTCCCTTTTGGCAATTTTTCCAGCAACAAACTTAAAATAAACCATAATTTTAAGAATACTTGGATATGCCAGTGGCAATTAAATGTACATCTATCCAAATCATTTCAAGAGAAATAAAACACACTCAACCAAGACTTTTGGGTTTTTTAAAAGTAGGCTACACTCTTTCAATACTGTCAAGTGAGAAATGACTGAGAAATATGACTGATGAAAAAGACTTTTCTCTCCGAGTCACAGATAAATATGTGTGTGAGCCTAAAAAATGGTACCAAAAATCGGACTTTAAACATTTTGAATTAAGTGTTGTACCTATAAGGGCATTCAATGCTGAGCACAGAGGTTTTTGAATTTTTGAGATATCTCAAGTAGTTTTTGAGACATTGCACTTTTTGTGAGGGAGGGTATAAAGATCTAACTTTGATCAAATTAAATTTTAAGTTTAGAACACATACAAACTTGGAAAAAACGACGAATCAATTGCTTCTAATGAGTTTATTAACGGAAAATTCATTTCCAATTTGGCATTCAGTTGACATCATACTTCAAGAATAGATTTTAAACACCTTTTAAAAGCAGTTTTCATTATCTTTTTTAAAACATACCCTACCCTCTAAATAATTCAAGATAAAATACTTAGAAGTCAAATCAATGAAACCTCTTTTAACCCCATCCTGAGGTAATTTTGTACCCCCGGGGTTGTTTTCTCCACATTTTAGAATACTTCTAGTGCGAAGATCTCAATGAAACTTTCAGTATTTCTCAAAAAATCATTTTGACAGACTGCTATGCAAAGCGTATGGATCGGAATAACGAGTAAATTTTCGCATTGGAAAGTGGTGGCACACAGCGCCCCATGCTGTATGGGTAAGATAGTAAAACACGACGTACGGATAGGGTTAACACATTGTTAAAAGAATGGTGGAACTATAATTTTTTTTATGGAAACACATTTTGGTTAAAAAAGTGATTTTTTGTCATTATCAGCCTGTAGCTCAAAATGGTCTGTGGCGACTTTTGGTACCTTTTTCTAGGCATACACACATGTGTGAGGCATCGTGATGAAATCAGGCGCTCGTCAAAATAATGAAATTGAAGAAAAATGCGTCTTTCCACCAGTTCGGCAATTTTTATCAAAATTTCGTTTTTGGGCTAAACACCTTTTATGTTTATATGAAAACACAAATTCCATGTGAAATTTACCGAAAAACCTTGATTAAAGGGACAAAATGTGTAATTTTCAGATTTCAAGGACTCTTAAGCTATTGAAGTTACCAAACTTTGGCAGCCATTTTCCCATTATTTTAACCACTGAAACCATGCGACCCCACCTTCTTCAATCGCAAATATCTTGACTCCTGCTCAAGCTAGACGGATATTTTTTTTATTGACAATAAGGCAAATAGATAAACTTTCGGATGATATCAATAACTCAACATGCCCCAAAATTGACGAGCTCTTAATTCCACGTCATGACACATATATGTCTAGCAGACCTTAACCCCTCTCTGCCAAGCAATTTCTTGAGCTATTGGCAAAATTGGAGAGCACCCCTGACAGTGGACAGGAAAGTGCAATGAAAAAAATTTTTAAAGAATAAATAAAAACATTCATTGGTGTGAGCACAAAGGATTCTGGATAGAAAACAACAAAGATTACTACTTAATTTTTTTCAACCGTTCTTTAACAAGAAGCTGTGTGTTGCAATTGATGTATACGTGTGTAGATTGTGGTGTGTGCGTGACAAGTTTTTTGTAGGAGAGAGAAAGAAAAATGCAGAGAAAGAATTTTTATAGGAACCCATCCATTCTTGTATCCATTCTTGTTTCAGGAAGCAACATCCCTGCACTCCGGACATGTCCATTGATGCTCCGTTGCTCTCTCCAAAATGTTGCCGAGGGTCCTTCTACTGATTGTGCCAGTGCACATCTGGTTGAACGTTCTTCTGTTCTTTCCTGCAAGGATGCCAGATTTTCCGCTTCCTTTTTTTATTCCCAAAAGCATCATCCTCTCCACGGCAGTACTGGCCTCTGCCTCCCTATCCTCCTCCTCAAATCAGTTGGCGAGAAAGACATTTCAGGATCTCGACCCTATCTGGTTGAACCGTATTGTCAACTAAGGTGGCCTCACCAGCCAATCTGTCGGCTTTTTCATTTCCCCTAACACCTGCATGGCCAGGGCAGAAAATCCATGTGAGCGATCGTATAGGTGTTGGTTCGATAGCCTGAATCCATTCCGTTCTCAGGAAACCTTTTTCGATCCTTCTGAGGGTACACATGGAATCAGTGATAAGAACAGCATGGGTTGTGTGGGGGCGATCTTGGGTCATCCAATCAAGTGCTTTCGTGATGGCTTCAATTTCCATTCGCATACTTGATGTAGCCCTGCTGCAGGCTCCAGATGCACTGTGTCTGATTTTATTGTTGGCGAATGCAACAAATCCCCATCCACTTCTCTGGCTATCTCTTTTCACTGAACCATCTGTATAAATTATAGGATCCCCTGCTTTTGAGTTTGTGTCAACAATCTCGTTGATATCGCTCTCGTTGATGGCAGCCGCAACATTTCTTCTGTCTCTGCCCATGCTTATTTTGACCTTGGTGAGGTCCCTGTATTCTCCTGTATTATAGGAACCAAACAGTGCTTGTGTTCATTGTATTAGTATTAAATAGCATAGCGCATTGAGCACTTTCTAAGTGGAGATGTGCTATGTAAGTGGAATTTATCATTATTAGTTGCAGTATTACTATTGCAATCATTATTAAATCGCAGTATCAATCGGTAACAAACAAAATGAAGACTCCCCTAAAACAAAACTTTAAACTCACCTTCAATATAGGTATGATGTTGCACAAAAAGTTTGCGAGGTTGTTTGCGTTCCAAGACAATGCTGCGCAGGCTCAGAAAGTGCGGCTCTGCACTATCATTCACATCTGAGTAGTAAGAGTACATCTGCCTGCCTGCTTCCACATCTGCAGTCGCCTTGTACACCTATCATAAATGTGAAAATTGGTTGCCAATGCCAGTATTTCATACAAACAGAAATTTCACAAAGAAAAGTTTATGATAGAAGAACTCAAGTCCATCTAAACCAAGAGCACAATCAAACCTGAACTATGTTTGAAGGTTTCAAGAAAAGACAAAAAATGCCAGACTGAAGTTGAAACCGTCCCTCCAAAGTCAGTTTTTAAATGCTACCACTGACTCTTCTAGCTTCTATTCTTTGTGTGTCTTATCACTAAGATTATCACGCATCTGTTCTGAGCAATTGCTTCCAACAAATGTAGTCAGCTCCTTGAAATGCAGGCAGAAAGGGTTAAATTTGGATTTCAACACCTGGCAGTCAGTGAGTTTTTTTAAAATCTTTTTCACACCCACTAACAATCATCAAAGAAAAGTGCTAATGGTAAGATAACATCAAAGGGGTTGTATGAATGTAAACAAAGCCAAAATTAAGCATTTCCATGGATCTCTTGAAAGGTATGAACAAAACAAAATTCCAGTTCATTATAAACAGAATATGACAAGTTACCTGCAGTTTGCAAAGGAATTTTCCAATGGCAGGTTTCCCAATAGTTGTAATTTTGGCTCTGTTCAGCACCACCCGGAGATCTGGCTTCCCATCCTCTCCGGTGAATTTCTCAATTTTCACAAGTCCTTCTCCAGCCTCCAACAGCACACGAAGAATCACAAACCTGGCGTTCATGTGAGCCTATAACAAAGAAACAAAACATTCAGTTTCAGCACTACATCGACACAACAACTGTCATTTAGAGCAACAACAAAATAAAAAGATAAAGAAAAACCTCAGAATGAAAGTAAAGAAAAAGGATCTACTGGTAGCTCTCTACATCCAAAAACATAACATTAAAAACCACACCACAAGTAAAACCAGATTCAGAGAAATATGCAAAACCCATGGGCAGACAATGGAAAAGAATGAGATAAGTCTACTTAACAGGGAGAGTCTGAACAGTCAGTTTTGGTGCCAAAGACCTGAAAGTATATCATCGCTATCGTGATAAGATCGGATAAGTGACATCAGGTAAATTTTTTAGGGGAGGGCAAAAAACCAATTTATTAAGAGACGGCTTTTAGTTGTATATTTGAATATGAATCTTTAACTAACATATGAAACATGCCTTATAGAATACATTTCGCAAAAAAAGCAAAATCGAAAATTGTGTAGCTATCTGATTTTATCAAGATGGCGCCTATATCACCTCCAAAACTGCATGCTTACTTACAGGGAGAAACATTCTCACACTTTCACACCTCTTCTGACCAACAATCCATGCCTGGTACAATTGACACACTTACAACCCCCACCCCCACCACCACCATTCCACCCACCCCTTTCATACCAGTGCTGTTCACCTATCCAACACAATCTGACCCAGACAAATGGCCTAATACTACTGTTATAACACACCTATGGAACGCACGCTTTGGCATAAACCAACCTGAACAAAATCTCAAATTGGTCACATATAAAGACTAGGCGTATCTCTTGGATCATTGCACAGTATATAATAAGCTATACACATATTTTAAGATCTACTTCTTGACTGATCATTGAGCACTCTCTCCTTCTTTCTCTCTCACTGACTTTGACCGAAAAACACTAGCCAAATCTAACATGACGCAATTAGGATATCGAAAAGGGGGAAAGTTTCAAGAACATCATGAACTGTTAATGAAAAGGAAACGATATAACAAATTTAAAGCTGCATATAATATTGCCATGCAGCATGCATTAAAAAACATGAAACATTCACAAAATTTCACATTTTCAAAAACTTCTACAGAAGAAAAGATCCCTAATCTTCTGTTAGTCTCACCTGGCGCCAAGAACTGGTGTCTGGCGAGTAAAACTCCAAGGCTAGCAAGCCTGCCCTCACCATGTTCAACCAGTTGATGTAGATAATGTCATCTGCATCATCCCCGGTGTGACCAAAGATCCTGAGGGGGAACCATGACATAACAACACATCTCTTAACATCAAAGAGACATTTTGGGGGGTACCTTGTCTCTCAAAGAAATCAGCCAGTCATTGAAAACAAAAATAAAGAAGAAAAGAAAAGAAACATAAATGCAGATGAGCCACTCAAGCACCTGTGTCTTTTTTTTTTCCAAAAAGAAGTCCAAACCAGTAAGACTAGGAAAAAATTATGACTTCCTTTCACACTGCAGAAATAACTCTGAAAAGAAATACTTACATCATTGGAAAGGAAAAAACATTAAAATTTGCATGAAATCTTAACTTTTCACTCTCTTTGAGAAGTGGTAAGACTTAGAAGTTAGAGGGTGTCTCTTTATGCGCGACACGACTTCTTGTCGTGAAGGGCCCTTACCGCTCTAAAATTAATTTAGTAAGACTAAAGAAAATGTCGCCTTGCACGCAAGTGATGTATAGTCGCGCGCGACTGTCACCAGGGATTGGTCCAGGTAGCGATTAAACAGACCGGGGGTGTGACAGGTTTAGAGCATCACGATTGGTAAAAATACCTAGCCAACAAGTGCTGGTCGACACGCAGTGTGTGGTGTGTGTGTGTGTGTGTGTGTGTGTGTGTGTGTGTGTGTGTGTGTGTGTGCAGAAACAATAACCATGGAGGCAGAAGCATTGAGACCCTTTGAGCGCTTGATTGAACTCATTAGTGGAGAGCCTGCTATTTATAACCTACAGCTGAGAGAACACAGCAACTTTTGGAAGAGTGTTGAAAATTTAGGAAATAGGAATACCTGAATGGGCAGGTAAGAGATTTCTTCTTTTTTGTCTTTATTGTAACCCCCCTTCATTCTCCTCTCTCCAACTAAAATGTTATGCATTCGAAAGTGAAAGCACAAAGTTCGGTATATACATTAGACCATGAAATTGGAACTCCAGCTACTGTTCCATGTAACCTCCACATTATGGGAACAGTGCTAAAACTAGTCAATCGGGTGTGGGTACTAATATATACTGTGCGTAAGTGAGATTTCTGTATCATGATCTCAATATTAGTGTGACAGCACATAAATATGGCAAAAAGCACCCGTTATGAAATTACCTTCAATTGTTTGCATGTGAGTTACACTACAACAAATACCAAGCAACCAACCACCAAAATCACCAACCAACCAACCGACCAACCAACCAACAAACAAACAAACAAACAAGCACACACACTACAGTAAAGAAAATAAAAACAAAGGTCTCAATAAAGAATAGATCCAACAGAAAAAGTGCCTTTAAAAAAAAAAAAATTTCTTTCAAAGATCAAGAATGCAGGAAGAAGTGGAAAAACCTGAGAAACACATTCAGACGAAAATTGCACTTGGGGAAAAGCACAAAAAGTGGACAAGCAACAGTGCTTTCACCAGCTGAAGCTGAAAAGTAAGGAAAATTCTGCCGGGGGTCTGGGGGCTCCAGCAGGGACTAGGAACAGCGTCCCGGTGGGTGTTCAGGGGGCAAAGCCCCCGAAGAAATTGAAATTTAATGTTTTAAGAGGGTTGAAAATGGCACTTGGGAGCCTGTTTGAAGAGATTGCCTGCAAAACCATAACATTTATTTTTTCACCAACATTTTGTTTTGTTTGATTTTTTCACAAAGATCTACATAAAATATTTCCATTGATGGCATTGTTTAAAAGCAAGCTCCCCTTCTACTGTTACTATAATTCAATAAATTTGTCATCGCACCATTGATAGAAGGCAAACCTGAATAGATATGTACCTCCACAATACAGAGTTACCCGACTTATACCCTAATTTTCCTTAAATTTCACGCCTGAATGTCGCATGTCACAACCCCGGAACACCACTTCGAATTATTCTTGATTTAAGTAGTTTTAGGCTGGTTTTAGCATGAATTTCTTTCATCGAGGCCATTATCGCGTTCCCGAGCCGTAGAATCTTCGTATTGATCATTTCTCTAGATCTAGACAAATTTTTTTTAAAGTTTCTTTTCGACAGTAACTTTCTGTCTAAGATCACAAGTCTATTTACTTGATCAACGCTCAGATTTTCCAACCGCAGCAACAATCCGAAGATAGATAGACAGAATGAGTGAATGATAGAAAGCAGGAAATTGGCACAAAAAGTTTGCCAGATTTTGATCAATCCACAGGTAAAAATGTACTGTCGACAAGCCTGCAATGAATGCACGGGGCATGGCGGAATAATGGCCGATTGCAGGAAATGCGCAACCTGGCAGGTCTCTATAACATTAACTTATTGCCGGGAGAATTACCGTAAATATCCGCAACTTATACTAGTACTAGACAATACGAAGGCGAGTACGGATCTTTTGCTACGGAATTTCGGTAGTCCTACGCTGTCGCAGCTTTTTACGGACGGAGTTGATAATGATGGAGGAACAAGTACGGAATTGGCAGAAAGTATGGATTTCCGTAAAAATACGGAAGAGTGGAAGCACTGAAGCAAGTAGAAAGTCCATCAGATGGGAATTCTACGAATAGCTGACGTGTATTATTCCATACATGGCCAATCCTTTGTAAATCCTCCATCTTCTCCTCCTCCTTCTCCTCCTCCTCCTCTTCCACCAGTCCTCCTCCTCCTGCTGTCCGTTAAAAAAACAAAACAATCAAATTAGATTCACAAAACTTGTATTGGGACAATTGAAGATGAATATTACACACACGCACAAGCACACGCACGCACACAAACAGTCATGCTTCTCTATGCTTTGTTATAATTTGTTCTTTACTTTCCAGCACAGATACAAATGTACCTGGTGACAGTCAGACAGAAGATTCATTCGAAGACTTTGCCGAGGAGGAGACAGTCCGCACGGTTTCTGGAGAGGGTGAGTTGAATGCAGTGTTCCTCTGTGCACTACACTGAGTTGGTAGTCCAAGCGGTCATCAACAAAGCAGTCCATGAAAGCTTTCCTGATTGAAATTGAATTCACTGCGCCATAGTGACCAATTCATTGAAGAGGCTGCATTGCTTGAGCTTCATCCTTTTCAGCTTCCAAATCGTAGATTCTGTCTGCAGGCTGAAGAAATTGTGTAAAACACACGTCGCTTTCACAATGTTGTTGACAATTCCTGGCTCAACATTTATACATCTGTACGAAAGATTCTGAAGCGATTAGCAAGTAATCGAAATGCACTTTCTACTATCCTTCTTGCCTGACTCAAGCGATAGTTAAATTCCTTCAGTCCTTCAATGGACAGTTGCGTCCAGGAAATGGACGGAGTAGATGTCTCTGAAGGGGAAAAGCTTCATCGCCAACCACAAAATATGGAACAGGGTGTGTTTTTTCAGGCAATGGCTCATCTGGTGGAAAGTTGAGCGTGTTTGCACCAACAGCTTGTCCAAGGTTCGATGATGAAAAAATGCCTGCTTCACTATTCCTTCCATAGGCACCGACATCGATACAAAAAAAAGATAGTTGGCATCCACCACAGCCAACAGCACTACTGAGTGCTAGCTTTTGTAGTTACAGTGCAGAGAACCAGAGTTTTTGGGGGCCTGCATTCTAATGCGCTTGTTATCAAGTGCACCCAAACAATCAGGAAACTGCCACTTTTGATGAAAATATCTAGCTATTGCCTCTTCTCTTCTGGAATTGATGGTGCCTTGGTGTAAACATTGGCCATTTGAGCCCAAATGGTTTCAGTGACATCTCTGACAATTCTGCATACTGTCATAGGGCTCACCCGATACTGGAATGCCAGAGAGCGATATCGTTCTCCAGTGGATAAGAATCTGGAAATATAAAGATATATTATGCATTATTTGATAAAATTATTTCAGTGTGAACGCACAAATTACATCTGTGTAATGTTTGTGAGGAAAGTTTCGTATTATTAATATCATGTTTCCTTGACATCTAGATCCCCGACAGCACCAAGAAAGAAAGTTAAGCAACATCATGATGATTGGTGATCTATGCTTGTGGAACATAAAAGAGCAACTCAACTCCTTCAAGACAATTTGCTAAAGAAAGCAAGACGAAAAGAGTGCGTCTCAAGTTTTTTGGAGAGCTTCGCATTGCACATGGAGGCTCTAGAACCACACACTCAAAGTGTGGTTCACATTCAAATTGCTCAAGTGTTCCACAAAACTGAAAATGTCGGCACATAGCCTCAAATTCCTCTCACCCTCTTCCACTCCCAGTCAGAATCTGTTGCTCATTACAATCACCAGTACCATTACAACAAGTTTTCACCAAATTAAATTCAGCTGTGAGGCTGTTCCATAGTAAACTTTTTAATGGAGTTCTACTTAACGTTGCATTTTTTTCTTCTTCTTCTGCTGTTTGTATTTTTAAAGAGGTGTTCATTTTTGTAATAAACATTTAAACATAAAAATGCGACTCTACCACCATGGATTTTGTTTCTGTCTCTTTTCTTTTGATTATTATTGTTGTAATCATAATGCAGTGTAGCTTATTTTGAGGGGTCGCTGACATGCAGTGCTCCTCTCTCCCTCTGTCTGTCTGTCTGTCTCTTTCACTATCATAATCATCATCATCATCGTCACCCCCACCTTCGTCATTATAATAATGATTGCTATGTTAAATATAACACTCACCTCAAACATATGACTGGTCTCTGTCTTGCACAAGTAACTTCACGACTCAGAGAACACTTTGTGATTTCTTCTTCAATGCACGACAGGACTATTCCAAACTGCTGCTTGTTGAGTCGAAAATACCTTTTGAAGTTGACGTCGTCTAGTTCTAACTCAATCATCAGATGGTGGAAAGCTCTGTAATCTTGTCACTTTCGATACATATAGTGTAACTAATATCTATAGCGTCTTCTTTTCCTTTTTTTGTAGGCACTCAGAACAGCAACAGTACTGGTCATGAAAATGTGCTCAGCAGCCATTGTGTCCACATCCATCTTGACATTTGCCACAGTCTCTTTTCTTTGAATTGCCAGTCCTGCGAGGACTTAGCCAGTCGCACGTGGCTAAACAATGCGTCATGCATAAGGAGACAGTTTTGTTGCTTTTACCGCTCGCGATCGAAAATTTCGGCACAATGTGGTCATGCATAAAGATACGTACCTTGGGACTCATCACTAGCGACTGTCGCATCGCGCATAAGGAGACATAGGCTAAAAATCCTGTATCAGATAATTTCAGAAGTAACCAAGCCTTATGAATTTTCACTACAAAGAAGGCCCACTACAAAACAGATAACTACTCTTTTAGTGGTGAAAAAAAGTCCTAAAAAATGCGGTTAGCGACATCAATATAATATCATTGCTCATTGGATATTATTTTCAGTAATGACTACCGTGTTTAAAAATAGCAGCAGCCAATATGTTCTTAAATCAGTTCTGAGTAATGAAACAAAATGTTTTCATCATCCTGAATGGAAATGTGTACAAATTTGCTATTTATACAATTTACTGACACGTTCTTGAGGAGCAAACCATCTTGAAACTAACATAACTAACAACTATTAATTTATAACTAAAATAGCAGCAAAGATACTACTTACTCCAAGACGTCTGACAGAAGACAGAGATAGATGCCAACACACTCGGCTCGGCACTCCTCATAAGTGGAAGCGATGGTGGAGAATTTGGAGTCCCACGTCTCCCCAGGTTTGTACCATTTACTGATCTGCAGGAAGACAGTGATAAGGAACAAATGATGAGCTGCTCCATACAGAAGCAACTATAAAGGATAAATCCATGGTTTTGAGGGAAAGAGCTAGTTTAAGCATGTCTCTAAAGAATCACAGTAAAGAAAATTAGCATGAATTTCCCTCACTACACTCAAGTGTGAATGATGCCATAGCCAGTGAAAGATCTTGTCAGTGTTTCAGTGTTTTAACACCTGTAAAAAGGCAGCTTGCACTGCATGTTTCCCAGGAAGATGAGATTATTTCAGAATGCTTTCAGGTCTCCTGGGTTAATAATATACATTGAAAAGTACATAGACCTTCCTATTGAGCAGAAATTTGTGCCATACAAATACCGCTTATTATTTTAATAAATCATTTCAAAGAGCATTTTGTGGCCATCTGAGATAATTCCACAAGAGTCTATGAAAACAATCACAAAAATGAAGACAAACTAAAGGGACTGGATTCCATTCCAAAATAAAGCAAGAGAAAGGAAAAAAGCAAGAGTCAGAGTATACAGTTAGTCGTTAAGAGAGTGGAGGTCCTCTTACTAACTGCTCATTTTGACAGTTTCCCTTCTGGATGTATGTAAAAAGAACTATTTAACTTCTGTTAGTATGTATCTAATAACAAAAACAAGTTCACCTTTTCAGTGGAGTCGGGATAAGTCACAGAGTCCACATCAAAGTTCAGAGACCCATCCTTTTCCTGCAAGAAAAGAAAATATCAAGTAGTTAGATTACTAAAGACTATGCCTCAGAAAAGTCAGATGTTCCCCCACCCCCAGGGCAGTGCTACTGACTGAAGTTATCTTTACGCCATTCCCAAAGGGGGGATATTAACATGTTCTTAAGCAAAGTAGTATTGTAAATGGGCTGATTTATCAATGTCATGCTTATACTGTGCCGGAAAAACATAGGGGGAACTGCTACTTTTTCTTTCCTCATCCTTACTATCGTCAGTTTTCATCTACTTCTTTTGTACGTTTGTCACTCTCTTGTGAACTGCTATTTTCGGGGTGCCTTGATAGTCGAAGTAGACTTTGTACTGTTGAGGCTAGAGAGGTGAGCAGAGTAAGCCTGATTCCCCATTTTGACTTCTCTGTTGACATCTACCCCTTACAAAAAAAAACCCCAGTCAAGATGTGCAAAAGCAGTTCAGTTATTTACAGAATGTCCATTTCTTTAACCGCATAATTCTATCAGTGATCGTTTTCCATAACACCAGCTTACGTACTTTCAGCTTTTCAAAATATATTGCACAAAGCAGCGTTTACAGTCCCCTGCTCATTCAGCCTTCATCTCCTTTCAAAAAAATAGTCATGACTTCAAGGATAAGAAAGTCACTCTGGGGCAATTCGGATCAAATGAAGAAGTAAAAAGAACAGGAAAATGCTATTCATTAAAAGAATGAAAGTGCAAACAGTAATCTTGAAAGAAGTCTACTAAAAGATTAAAAACAGTTCTCAAAGAATAATATTTTATTTCCTCTGAATTGGACTTTGACATTTAGAAATTTCCATTTTTTAACAAGATTCGGTCAACTGAGTTCACATGGCAATGCCTTTCTTGGTATCAGCTTTAATTAAACTGATTATATAACAAAATGAAAGAGAAAAAGTTGCATTTTAGTGGTGGAATGCAAACAATTTTTTCAGTACTTTAAAGAGAAGTTAAAATGTGTATAGTGTCAAAATTACAAATAAATTGATCTATCCTACCAAAAGTTATAAGCAACAAACCATTTTATTTTCCAAACGAATGGCCTATAATGATTTCACTCCAATATACTTTAAAGAAAAAACAAGAAAAGAAAATCAGTAAAAAGTATCCACTGGCAGCACTTTCCAGTGCTCTGACAAGTTGCAAGTCTCTCACCATCATCACTTTGTCATACCAGTCTAGGAACAAATCCACATTATTGTTGGTAGTGTATCACTTCGAACACATAAAATCTTGATCAACTTGAAAGTGGTAAACCCCTTTGTTTTTTGCTTTATGACCTGAATCATACAAATCACAGTATCAAGCGTAAAAAGACGAAAAGTGGTTTTAAAGTTGTAACCGGTCTTTTGAGATCTGCTTACCTCCACAAACAGTTTCCCACTTCCATGGCCCAGGAGCTCATGAAGTCCAACCTGCACCTCAAAGGAGGAAATCTTGTACTTGCTGTACAATTCCTGTCAAAGAATAGTTAACACTTTCATGATATCAGCCCTATTGATAGAACCTTGCATCTTTTTTTATTTATTCGTACGCTACATCAGTTTCTTCCTAAAAGAGATAAGCTGAATTTTAAACATATATGATGCAGCGTGGTGGAATCAGGCTCTCGTCATTTTTGGGCATGTAGAGTTATTTGTATCATCTTAAAGCTTGTTCACTTGTCTTTATTTGGATGAAAAAAATATCCATTTACTTTGAATACAAGTCGAGATATTTGCGAAAGAAGGAGGTGGGGTCACCTGTTTTCAGAGGTAAAATTAGTGAGAAAATGGCCGCCAAAGATTAGTTATTTCCTTAGCTTAAGAGTCCGTGGTAACTGAAAATTTACATTCTTTGTGCCTTTAATCAACGTTTTTTCAAAAAAATCCACACTGAAATGAGTTCTGTAATGGGCATGAAAGGCGTTGAGCAAAAAAACAAAACAAAATTTTTAATTCAGAAACCTGCGGAAAAATACAAGTTTCTTGACTTTGATTATTTTGACGAGAGCCTGATTCCACCACGCTGTCTCACATATAGACTTTTAACAAATGAAACTAACAGTTTTATTAACACTGTAATATAGTGAAAAATAATTACAGTACATTATCTACCTACCAGTAGATGTTACATTATATATTCATTAAATTTTCCTTCTTGAATGATCTCTCAGACATAACCAAAGGCTCATTTTAGGCTATCTTGCATCAGAAAATAACAAGCACATGATGACTTCCACACATACCTTATCCTCATCTCTCAGGAATGTGATTTTGCTGTCCTTGTAGCCAGACGTTAACACATTGCCCAGTGACACATTTTTAAAGCCTTCAGACTGTCGAATATCATCATCTACAACAGAGTAAAGAAAAAAGACAGTCAGAGTAAAAATTTGCTCCTCTCTAACAAAAAGAAAATAGAAAAAACTAAAGAACTTTAATTGCACACCAGTTTGATTCTCTAGATGTCTCCTGAAAATCTAGGAAAGAATTTCATCAGGGTGTCTTCTCATTCCAGCTTCATAACAGCAAACTAATAGTGTCAGTACATTCAGTGAATAAAGTATTGTTTCAGCAAAACCTTTGGTTACATTTTTTATTGTCACATTCACAGAGGAAGAAATTAAAATAAGCAATCATAGCATTCCACCTAGTGTTGGCAGTAAATTATAAAACTGGACTTTCACGTCGGTTTTGCTCACAGTTTGGAATATTGATGCCGGCTGGGATTCCACTGCCTCCAAAACCCAGCACGTCTAGAGATGTGAAGTCTGGTCGGAGGAATTTGTCCTTCTCAAATTCTGCAGGCCAGGGAAGATGGGCAAGCAGGTGTTCTGCACCCGAAACAAGAGCGGCAAATTTGGTAGACATCGCTTTGTTGACCACTGCCACAAAACCTGGAACAAACAAAAACGTGTAACTCATTTTGCACAGATCTGGACAAACTTTATATTCAAGTGTCTCATACTAGCTCAACTCTTTGCTTCCTTACCTATATTCCTAGTGATGTATCAGACAACATCAATTTCTTAGAGCAAGCAAAGCACTATTCCTCTCTTCTTTCAAATAAGCCATTCTGTTTGAGCAATGCTGTTGTTGCTTCAACTGACTGAGGTTAATCAGTCTACTTACGAGTGATAGAAAGTACCAATATGAATTCCATATAAATATAAGGATTTCACTACCTCTCACCTGTCTAACAAAAAAATTAAGTCTGAAAGGTGAAACATCCAGCAAATACATAATAGTGACTGATACCGCAATAACTACTAAGAAAAGAGACTTCCTCTGATAAGAGAACACCAGGAACCTACCTTCAAATTCGCCTCTCACACCGTATGGGTCTCTGTATGACTCAATGAATCCAATGTACCTGAAGGTTGGTAAAAGAATACAGAAGAGGGATCAATCTCTTTAGTCCAGAAATCTCTTGTTTTCCCAAAACCGACCCCAAGCATATAAAAAATCAGAGAGGCTTCTCTTTTTTCAAGCCTTTTAAATTTCACCCACTTACATATTTTTAACTATGCTGAGGGGGCTCTCGTGGCCTAGAGGTTAAGGCATTGGCCTCTCATTCAAAGGTCCCGGGTTCGAATCCGGGTAGCGACCGAAAAATTTTCTTCTCTAAATGTGTCTCCTTTCACCTCATTTCCTGCTCTCTAGCAATGTTCTGTCGTCTGCTTTCGTCTCCTCTTTCTCAGTTCTGCCCTTACCTCCTTTGCCCCTTCCTCTGGGCTCCTGATTCTTTCTGCAGCCTTTCTACTGCTACTCCTTCCCTTCTTCTTACTGCTGTCTTTCAGCCACACCCCTGATCTTCTGGTAGGAAAGATCTACACCTAGCCTTCTCGGACAAGGGCGAAAAATCTCGGAGGGCCCGTGTGCAAGTTGCGCATGTTAAAGATCCCTTGGTCGTCTAAAATCGATAAGAGTAGGCTTCGGCCGCCACCTGGGCAAAATTCAAAATTTCCTACCAACTGAAAATATTAGGTGTGTTCCTCGCACTCATATGATCTTATGCAGTTGCGAGGGCCGTAAAACACTTTACAAAAACAAACAAACAAACAAACTATGCTGAACCTTTTGATATGTTAGTGTGTAGACAGACAAACCTTTTACAAGCAAAAACTTTTTGTGTCTTGAAAGTATGCCCTCAGGCTCACACACTAAAAGCTCTAACAAAGCATAACAATAAAAATCTAGGTACTTCGAGATAGAAGTAGAAGATTAAAGTATCACCAAACATACAAATATGAATTGGCACAAACCAACCAAAATGGGCAACATGAAATGACAATTTCAAGCGATTTTCAATCCAAGTCTCATGTCTACACATAATAAGCATGAATCTGCACTGTCATGGAACAAAGCAGGATATCCTCAGCAACTCTGCCAGCAATTCAGATCTTGCTTAATTTGTGCTGTAATTCAAGTTTGGCACTTTCACAATGTGTTTTTGTTTTTTAAGGGGGGGGGGCTACACCTGGAGGCTATCTCGCTTATTACTGGACCGAATTTTACCAAATTTCACACATATAACAAGCATAGTAAGGAGTCTTAAAATCCGCAATCAAATTTGAGAAGAAAGTTTCGTTTCCATGGATATGCCGCCATATTGGATTTTATTGACATGTCTTACGTAATGAATACCGCACTTATCGCTTATGGAAATTGATTGTTTTTTTGCATGGGTGTTTACAAACATTAGATCTAAAAATTTGTCTGTTGTTTTTTTCCTAATCGAATTAGAAAATTTTTAATGAATTTTTTCCTGAGGTAGCATGCAAGTTTGCGAAAAATCCGTGAAAATCCACACTCCAGACACCACCAACAAAAATCTATTCCATATATAAAAAATTCAACGGACAAATTTTTAGTATTACCTCTTCTCTTCATTCTGTGAAAATTTCATGAACATTGGATGAAAAATGGTGGAGTTATTCAAAAAAGTATAGAGAAAAGTCGCATTTTGAGAAAACGGCCGATAAAGAAAAATAAAATACTGACTTTATGAGGAAATGGCGGTTACAAACATGCCCGGTATGGGAAAAAATACGGTTTTGGGGGGTTCTTATGCCATGAAATAGTTGTAGGAGAGGCTGAGGAAGCTAAAAATGCCTACAACTCAAATTGTAGCCCCCCCCCCCCCCCCCCCCCCCCCCCGATAAGAAACCATTTCAGGAAAGAGAGCAGTCAAAGACCCTCTCCACAGAAAGCAACAGCGCACATGAGTATCTAGCATAGTTGAGACAAACGGTTATATTACAGTAACTACAATAGATATCAGTTTCTGGCAGTGAGTGTTTACACTCAGGCAATTGTTTTACCCTTTAACTTTTAACCAGAATTCAAGCTTTGAACAAAAGTAACACATAGCTGATGGTAATAGATGCTGTTCACACAAGGACATGCGAATAAAATCAAGTTCAAAACTGTCCACGCGTGTAAGCTATACAGATGTCATAAACTTACGTTTCAACAATAGGACCTTTGTTCTTGATCCAGAACCTGGAACCATCTTTGTGAGCATTAATGGAGCCCGTTGTAAAACTCTTGATATACTCTTTCAGCATGGACTTTTCATTGTCATTAGCTGCGTATTGCTAAAAATTAAAAAAAATGTCAAAGCTTTAATTACAACTATTGAAGCAAATTGCAGCACCTGAAATAGTCAGAAAATATTAAGAAATACTCACAAAAACAATAGGCTGAGAAATGACAAAATCATTTTTAAGTAAGACTAATACATTGACAAATTACCAATAGAAAAGGCCAAACAATTTGATAAGAATAGTGACATGAACAAAGCCAAACATTAACAAATTATTCTTCTTACATTCAAATCTTGTAACAGATACAGAAAAATACAAATTGGAATCAGAATCAAGTATATCCTACAAAGGATTACAAGCAGACTCAGACTTAGTATAATGAATAACAACATATTTATTTCACAAGAGATGCACACTTGAAGATAAAAAGAAATGCATATAGTTCGTCTTCACATATGAAGAAAATTATTAGTAAGTGTTCTGCAGCACTTGCAACACAATAAGGTCATATAAGTGCCAAAGATTAGTGGAGTGACAAGAGAGTAACAAACACAAAAAAGAAGGAGGGGAGATAAAGACAATAGATGTTTGATGACTACAAAATTAAACCCACTATGGGTCAAAGTCACATTTCATATAAAATGTACCGCAAAAGAGATCAAATCCACTTTTCATACTCAATCAAACCTTTCTCAACCTAAATACAAATGATTAAACATTTATCAATTTTGTTAGCCTTGGGAAGTTGTGAAACTAATCCCTTGCAGATTAGAAAGGCCCAGTGTGTCAAAGTAAATCAACGGTATATAAATCAATAAAAGTACCTCAGCATTGGAGAGCTCTTCACTCAACATGAGCATGAGGGGGGAATAGTCTCCCCTCGTGACCTTGAACTTGATGGCCTTTTTTTCCCCACTAGGGGTATACATATGCTCACCAAATACAGAGTCATCAGGGAAGCCAGAAATAACAGCAGCTGCAACAGATGAAATATTGTTTTTTAATGATCACTAGTGATTCTTCTCTACGGCTACAGAGCATAATCTCAAGGTTTATCAGCTTACAATAAAGACCATATCTTATTGTATTGTCCGTAAATTTCAGAGGAAAACATAACATAATATGTTTCTCCATTAAGTAAAATATTCTACTAACTCTTGAAAACAGTTTACATTCAACACATAATTCTCGTAATACAAATCCTATTACACAAAAGGTTTTGTCTAAATCCATCGTGTAAATACTTTAAGTCAGAAGTGCTCACAAAGCATTGCTCTACCTGTCACCTGATGATAGGAACCACTGAGTCACTAACCTCCATGTTCTGCTGAAGCCAAACACACTTCATAGACAGTCTCACCACACTCGTCCGCGGTTTTGACCAAGCGAGTATTGTAGGGACTGATTTTCTGTAAAACAAAAATTAAGTTGAAATAATCGGTTATCCCCTTCCTCTCCAACACTCAAGACAAACTTCATGGCAGCCTTTAAAGCAGCCACATAGAGCATTTCATTATTTCAAGACAGTCTTCCACAGTCTACATTCATGACATAATTTCTTCCCAGACATTCCATGAGCCATGAAATAAACTTTGCAATTTCAATCTAACCAAACCTCATTTCTTTCTGGCTTCACCACGAGTCTTATGATATGATCTTTGGGTAAAAATATAAATGTTATAAAAGTCACTGGCAACCTACTAATACAGTATATTTTTATCTACATGCCCAACAAGCCTTTAAAAAGGAAAAATAAATTGTGTACATCTCAAAACCTCGTCTTTTCCATCAATTTATCAAAACACATTCCAATGACATAAAGTATAAAGGCTATCCTTCCTCACAAGAACAGTTACAGTACTACCATCAAAGCAAATTATTATTTCAGAAGTTTCATAGTAACAACAATCGATGAAGCTCCTAAAATATGTACAGGCATCATGGAAAAAAAGTTGCAATGCACCCACTTTTTCATCCAAGAATGGCTGGACAAGTTTGGCATCATTCTCATCGCAGTTGGCAGAGTAATATGTGCTTGTGCCCTGGAAAAATATACGCAACTTATCTACAACAATTCACAACCATTGTTTTCATAAAGCTTCCTCAAATATATGTGTAAATAAGAAAATGTGTATAAATTGTTACAACAGATAACTGAAATATACATAAACGCAATCGTTAACTCCAGCATGAATTTGCTGGAGAAAGGGACTATCCCATGCACAGTGTTAATGTGGTGGTGACCACCATTCCAATAGCTTCTGGAACAGCCCAAAGCCAAGTTGTTGAAAATAGAAGTCTTGAAGAGTTGTTCCTCATGAGAACTAAAGTTAAGCAAGTTCAAGTACAAAATACACAACACAGTAGTGTCAACAAACATACCTTATAATGCCTCTTAATAAGTTTACCTTGAACATGACTGATATCACTAAAACCTATGATTCATATAAAATTTACAAAGAGCAAATGTTTTTTTAAGAAACATTAGCATTCACACCATTGAATATAACCACAACAAATTTTAATATCAAATATTACATGTCCGCTCACAAACAGTTTTTAAAAAATTATTTATCAGATCACTTTCAGCATCCTAAAAAATAACTATTTTTACACACATAAATCAAGTATGCATGGTACAACTGGGAGCCCATCACACCAGCATTATCTGCATCTATTCTGTTCATTCTACAGTAAAAATTTACTACGCAATAAGGTAACCTGACTTTTCCAAAAAGATTAATTTCATTCCTTATCTTTTACTTCTTTTTTCTGCATCTGTTCTTTTTTAAGACTTGACCATCTGCATTTCGTAGTACAAGAAGTTTCTGAAAACCACCAGCCTTTCGATAACAACAAGTCCAACGTACAGAGACACAATACAAACCTTGGGAGCCAAGCCGAGTTCTTTGTCACGGTCACCGAGGGAAAACATCCTTTCCTTGACCTTGTCCCAAAGCTGCTGCAGACCAGCACTATCATCCGTGTAAGCTTTGCTAGCTTTCACCAGCAACTCCATTTTGCTCTGTCAACACAAAAAAAGGAACAAGAACAAAAGAATAAAATTCAAAGCCCAAATATAAGTTCTGCAAGGTTTTTTCAACTTGACAGTCATTTTGTGTGGGTAAATGTTTTTACTACTGAGAAGACATCATGCAGATAAAGGTGCTAAATTATTGAGTGGTGTAAAATCCTTAAAAACTAACACAAACTCACCCAAAACTATAATCAAAATAAATCACTCTCATGACAGTTTTCTTAATAGTAAACACCTAGTGAATCCAACTAAGACAGGCGCTGGTACAATATATTTCATGTTTGACAGAAAATGTTGGGACAAAAAAATAGGACACAAATAAAAAACAACTATCAATCCTCCATATATGATTTTTTAAAGATTATAATTAAAATTCATAATAATGACATCATGATGACTTATCTGTCACGACAATGAAAAGCTATGATATGAATAAGAGCAGATGTTAGGAATAGGTAATAGAACGGTGTTCAACAACATAACCTTACCTTTTCAAAAAGAAAGATTACAGGGTATTCACCTCTGGATAATAGAGTTGGGTCGCGCTCGCTAAATCAGCGCCCGCGAGTAACGAACTACTTGCTGGCACTACCCGCAAATGAGAACAGCCGTCCGCTTGAGAATAGTTCGCTACTCGCTACCCATCGGACAGAAACAACAGTTCGTTTAGCGAGCGAGCGGACGGGCAGACAGAGAGACTCCATGCATTTGAACGGTCGGACGGACGGACGGGGAGCGACTCCTTCCATTGCATACTACCTACACCCCCCATCCCCCCCCCAAAAAAATCACCCTTCTGCCCCACATTGTAGCTAGGCGTTCATGGCAGAAATTTCTGTGCCCCATCCACCACCAAAAAAAAAAGGCCTTTGGGAATTCTTTAAACTTCGCCTTCGAGATAATTGGAACGTAGGCTACACAGTGTGCCCACCAAAAGTTGAAAGGTTACACACATAGATCTAGTACGACGTCACCAGCTTCTCTCACTCCCTGTGGCACCGCTAGCTGCTTGAAACACTAGGCCTACGCCTAATTAACAAACAATAGGCGACGGGCCTAACTTCGCGTCGAGTATCTTGTCTGCTAGAGTTCGTCCGTTCGGCCACCCGCTCAGTGAATAAAATTGTGGAACGGACCAAAGAAACTAACCGACTTGAGACTTGAGGTCCGCAGTCCACTCACTGAGCGAGTAAAATTGTGGAGTAGACCGAAAAAACAAACTATCTTGAGGTTCGCAGTCCGCTCGCATAGCCATCCGTTACCCACTCGCTCTGACTGAGTCCGCGAGTAACGAAACCCGTCCATCCGCTCGCCCCAACTCTACTGGATAAGTGCACCTGAACTAAGATCAAACATCAATGATGTACTCCCAATGCAAGGAGCTCAACACCAAGATGACTAGTTCCCCTGTCCCTCCCCCTATCTTCACTCTCGGGAAAACATTACTAAAAAAATTATATTTTCTTATCGTAAAAAGTTGGACAAAGAACTTACCCGTTCAACTGCTGGGACAAACTTGGTGTCACCAAAAGATTTGTAGTTTCCCATGTTGCAGTAGAATGCAGCAGCGTAGATGAAAAAAGCCTGTGGAAGTAAATATCACATGTATTATACATAACGTACCATTATTAAAACATACATGATATATATATATACTCTTACAGAGTCTGTAAAAAGTTTCAGATATACGGGAAAACTTGTCTCTGTTTTAAAGAACAAAAACATTGTTCATTAGAAATTTTACATAACCAGTATACAAGCCAACATTAAAAAGATCAAAGCTAGATATATATATATATATATATATATATACCATATATATCTGTACCAACCTTACAAACAAATTTTTAAAGCATCAGAGCACAAGTCATTGAAACAAGAAATAACAGGTTTCGCCTTTTGCTAGTATACCAAAAGACATCACTGTAACATAAAGCATTATACCTGGACATCTTCATCTGAGAAGCCCACACTCTTAGCTAGTTCAGACACTTCAGCTGGACTTTGACTCCTGAACAACTTTTGCAACAAGACAAATATCCCTGGCGATTCGGGAGATGTCTGTAAATAAAATAGAGAACAATTAAGGGTTGTAGACGAACATAGATAATCATTTCCAATGACAGTGAGAGCAAGGTCTGATCTGATTATACAGCTTTCGACGAAAGGATTACCATCAACAAATGGCAAAATATACAGTTTTTCAAGTGAAAGGGGGCACTATAAATAAAAGTTTGCTGTTGGTACAATTATTGTTACTAAAGTTATTATTTTGCCAGAATATTTCCATTGAGGACTACACCCTCTCACAGTTCATACCACAGAACAGTAGAATTATTTCTAACACTTCACACAAAGACTCTCTCAACATCAAATCGTATATAATGTACTAAATCAACCATAACAAGAATCATAACTTGCACCATCTAAAATTAGTCTCTATTGCAATTTTCATGAACAGCACTACATCCACAAAATTTTGGCTTTGTGTAGCTAATTAACTCTCAGCAGTTCATGCAGTATTATAACGTATAAAAATATATACGATGGCTGGTGCAAGTTGTATTTCGCCTATAAAATACATTTATTATTTACTTTTATAAAGAAAGATTTTGTAAAGTACTTTTGTCAAATAAAAATGACTAAATAGGCTAAAAAATATAAAATAGGTATTAAAATTGATGGTTTTATTATAAAATTCTCGCTCTGAAATGTCCTGCTTCAAGGGCAGTTACCGAGAATTTGTAGAATGCACAAGAACGGCCTTTAGTTCTTTACTTTTTCAACAGAATGAGGTGTCTTTTACACATTACATGCAGAATTTAATGTACTTTCTCATCAAATTAGTGTAAACTCTAAATTGTAAATTTTTTTTTCTTCTTTATGATTGCTGGGGCAGTCTGATTTCTGCCTCTATTTTTAGTTACACGAAAAATATGTCACACCTCAAGAAAGCTTGACAACTACGAAATCTATTGGCTAGGTCTGAAAGACTATCTAATTCCCTTTCTATTGGTATGTGCTATGTCTATCTGGAACAGATAGATTATTGCAGGAGGCTTGAGAGAAAAAAGTCATGATAAGAAATTTCCAGATTCAAGGGCAATAACTAGGAATTGTAGGATGTACTAGAATGGCTCTCATTTCTTTATTTTCCAACAGAATGGTGTATCTTTGACACATAATACGCAGAATTCTATAAATAAATCATTGATGGTCAAGGCCAAGGTTTTCAATAAAATATTGTAAACTCTAAATTCTCAAACACTTTTTCTCCTTCTTTGTGACTGTTTGAAAAGTGTGATTTCTGTTTTTGTTTCTATTTTTAGTAACAATTTAAAAAATGTCCAACTTCAAGACAGCTTGACAAAAAATGAAATCTACTGGTTAGGTCTGAAAGACCATCCAATTCCTTTTCCATTGATATACAATACGTCTATCTGGAGTAGATAGATTATTGCATGAGGCTTGAAGGTATGGAGGACCTCTGAAACATAAATGAAAAAGCCAAAATAGGTAAAAACTGTGGGTAGTTTTAAAGCTGCAAATACACAATGTAGAATCAAAATTTTTCTTTCAAAAGTTCTTTGAGTCATTTATCCAAACTCAAGTCTAATTCACTACTGTTCTAGAGTGGTAATTTCATTTGTGGTTTATTAGTACTTTTCTTCCTTTGCCTTAATTCTTTTAACTGGCATTAGTGACCACAGTGATTATTCACTCATCCTGGAGATTTCAATTTTCAACTCACACCCCTCCTCCACACAATAAACTAAGAGAATACTTTGAAAAAACTATTCATTTTACTCCCGCATAATTCAGTTCTCACCTGAAGCAAGACAATAAGGCCACCTTTGAAACTTGCTTGAGCCAAGTGATGAGAGTAAAGTCTTTCCCGCTGGGACAGCCCTTCAAAGGCTTCGGAGCAGTTCAAAAGAGCTACTTCTGTCTCATTTGGGATGAGATATTGCGAATTTGGCTGGGCAGCCATTGTGCTTCCCGTATGAATCACTAATCAGTGCTTTCTCTGGCAAAACAAAACCACTGCAATAGAACAAGCACAGTCAGTCAATAGTAAATCAAATAAAAAGAAGGCACCAAATCCAAAACCCGAAATATCAATTATAAATAAAATGATGGTACGGGGAGAGAGTAAGTGTAAAGTAAGTGAGTAAACTGAGTTGTAAGTAAATGATATGTTAACAAAATTGGAGAAAGCAAACATTACTTCAGGTAAAATTTGGTGTGGTAAAGGTTGGCACAGAAATTGATAAAAAGAATCAAGAAATGAAATAGAACTACTGTAATGTGAAACCTCAGTGTGAAGAGCAATCGTATTTTGTTGTTATTTAAGTATTTCAAGAGTAGAAAATCTTGAAAATTCAATTCCCGTCAGAAACCTGAGGACAAAACACAACTGCTTTGTTGGTTGCTGCCATCATATAAATTGTAAACAAAGATATGTGGATGAGTTATCAAATGATAGCCTAGAGGGGGGAAGGTAGGGTATGCATTCATTATCAGTGACAAGGGTGCTTCAAGAATATTTACGGCTCAAGAAGCTCCTAGCTCAGTAGATACCCCACAATACCCCACACTTTGACATGGAAAGTAATGTAAGGGTGCAATGGTGCATGGTTAGAACATGCCACCAAGCTCAAAAATACCCATGCCATGAGGATTGAGACTGGTGCCCAAAATATCATATGTAATAAAATGGCACTTTCACTTCAAAGACCCTTCCTTACTCTTGAAAACCGCAGGATAAAATAAGTCACACTGGAAGGTTTCTGCATTACGTTCTTCAGCACAAACTTGAAACGAAGAGTTTGATATTTCCATGCCACACGAAGAGAAAGAAACCATAAGTATAGAGAAAGAAACCATAAGTATAGAGAAAGAAACCATAAGTATGCTTAATCACAATACTTATTTCCCCCATCATGGAAAATAACAAAACCATTCTCAAAAAGGTACAAGAGGGATTGAAATGATGTTTAAAGTCCTTGCCCACACAACAGTCAAAACGAGGCGCTTTTTAACACTTTGTGGTGCAGTCACTTGGCGCAATAATGCAAGAAGTCTAAAAATTAACAACAATCACCCACTGGCATTGGTACTTTTGCCTGACTTCCTAGCTGAAACAGACCTCTGTTTCCTCCAAATAAAAAAACATCTGGCACAGTTCAATTCACATGAAGCTGCAGCGAGCACCTAGCACACCTCTGTGATCGGCCCAACCCAAATATAGATGACGAATTTGTCATCTATTTTGTCGTCTTCCGGGGTTTCCACCAAGACTCTTTTTGGGTTTCCCTCGCAAGTAACTGTTGACTAGATCTCGTCGTGTTGGGTTTTTTTTCGGTGTATTAATTCATGTTATCTTTTATAAACAATCTTAGCAATTCTCATTCCATAAATTCACCTTCTCCTCACACACACACAAACACACATTTAAGTGAATGCACACACACACAGCCCAAGCAGTCTGCGATGAAACCTAGTGACATAGCCCATCACGCGGTAAGCAGGCCAGGCCTGCCACAGTGAGATCTAGTCAACTGGCGAGAGAAGCCCCTGAAGAAGACAAAAATAGATGGCGGAAATATATCATCTATATTTGGGCCAATCACAGAGGTGTGCTAGGTGCTCGCTGCCGCTTCATGTGTTCAATTCTACCGTGAGAAAAGCATTCAGCTCAGCAATACAACAGTCAAGTCACCTGAATCTCAAGTCTACGGGATAATCCGATTTTGGCCACAACGACTAAGCTACCACCCTACTATTCTACAATCCTCCAATCCCACACCTACCCCTAACCCATATAAAGTAAATGTTGATATTTCATTACTCTTGGGGCCAAAACAGATGGTACTAGTTAAATTACTAATTTAAGATTAAATTCAAAGTTTCGAGTGTAGTGGTACAGCCGTAGTAATGGAAGTGAAGGCAGGTTTAGGAGGAAATCTCGAGAAACAGCAATTGCAAAACTGACATGCGACTAAACGTAGAAGGACGCACCTGCCTGATCGGCTGCTAATTTTAGTAATGTGATGTCATCACATCCTCAGGTACCCACAGACTATTTTTAGAAGGCCATGGAGACAAAGATTCTCTACTAAAATCTTTGGTGGAGATACCGCGTGTAACGACATGTTGGGTCAGTGGCTGGACGTATTAAATCTGTATCGATGTGTTTTGCATATGTGTTTAAATTTCACACTTGTGGCTAACTCCATCAGTCATGCTCTGATTGGTTAGTTTCCAGTAGATCTATGTCAAATAACATTTCGAAATTCCTATTGGCATGATGGAAGATCGCTTTTAGATCGTTGATGCTCAGAACAGTAAGAACGCTGATTCTTGAAATTGAAACACGGTAAACGCAAAGACAATAAAGCGCGCAAAAATTGCTGTAAAGACACCAGAAGATTACCTCTCCCCTCCCCCGATAAACAATGCGCAGAAGAGATTAAGCAGTAGCATGATCGGAGCACCGCATCTTATCACTTCGGTATTCCTGGAAAAACATCGCACCACAGCGTTGGGCCATCGAAGATCGCGTAGTAGAGAATCTTTGGTGCCATGCGATTGGGTATTGATAGATGTAGTCACGTGATCGGAGGGGTATTATCCCGGTCTGACATCACACAAGATGGCCGCCTTGCCAAAAAATAGTTTGCGTCATTAGAACGTTTAGTTGCAGGTGCAAAAGTGTGCATGTTACAGTAGAAGACTGAGAGATTTGTTTTTTTGTTTGTTTGTGGGGGGGGGTTTTTTAATAGACTGTTTCCTTTTGTACCTTGACTGATAAGTATTCAGGAGAAATACTCTGTGTGGGGGGAAGGTAGGGGAGGTTGGTTTTTTTTTATATGTGGAAATTCATGTTGCGAGAAGTTTCAGTTTTGATTTCGTTTTTGCAAGTGGCTATTCTCCGGCGTCGCGCCGGTCAATAGATCGGAAGCTATTCTCCGGCGTCATTACTAGGCCTAGTACTAGTAAGTCTACCTTTCATTATTATATTTTATCTTTGGTAATTGTCTAACACAACTTAATTCTTTTATTTCCATCATCCATTTGCTTATTTTTAAATATTGATTCTGTGTCTAAAATCCTGTCTAATATAGCTTGTTGTTTAACTTTTATTTCTTTTTGTTGTAATTTTCGATCATCTTAACTGATATGTCGCGACTTCAGTACTTTCTTGTCGTATCTTCATTTTTGTAAACAGTAAAAATGTGACTCCTTCTTACATACTCACTCTTTGTTATGAACTCGCGTCAATATAGTTGTGAACACGTTTCTTCTAGCACCCAACATAATTCTAAATTGGAGGAATTGGGGCAGTTTGTCACGCCGTCACGGTGTCTGAAAACCTATCGTCTGTAGTATCAATGGAAGTGGCACGAAGTGGTAAAGTTCTGGGAATTTTTTTCCAAGACAAACAGATGAGAGAGGTATTTACAAATCTGCACCGACAAATTATTAGTAATAGACTGGAGGCGCGACGCCGGAGAATAGCTTCTTGATCTATTGACCGGCGCGACGCAGGAGAATAGCCACTTGCTTCGTTTTTTTATTGAAAAGTAAATAATCTAGATTCTAGAGAGATTTAGACATAGATCTAGATGATTCTAGATCTAGATCTAATCTACATCTAGATCTCTAGACTCTAGATTTACTCTTTTTGTTTGTTGTCGTGTAGTCACTGTAGACTGTAGACTATTTTCTACGTTGTAGAATCTAATTCAGAAATCTAGTGTGTAGTGTAGCAGCCGGTGAAAGCCGGCTTCTGCTCCTTTAAACAGAAACAAATTCTCACCACTGAATTCATCCACAAAAGCCGAATCTGTTGAGAGTATTTCCACAATCACAAAATTCGTGCTGTTCTTTTTTTGTTTTTTAAAGGTCTCAGAAACTTGAGTCTATAGATTCTAGAATTTAGTAACCTGAACCAACAAATTCTTTCACGTCGCTGTCGTAGTTATGCCAGTCTTCACTTGAACTTGTAGATCAAAATCTGATCAACTCCTTCTATGTATCATGTATAATGTATTGTCATAAACAAATGCCATTACTATAAACACTTTAAACAAAAGGAAATAAATCAGCATCCCACCCAATGCCATTCAATTATACCCTGTCTCAAAGACCACCGTTTTCTACCTATGCCAACTGTTAGGGCTGTTAAGGACAACTGTTTGAGTTTTACTGAGGTGTGGCCAAAAGGGCATTTGGTGATTCGCGGATGTTTTCAACTGCGGTACATACAATCCAAATCACGACACAATATTCACTGCACAACAAACAAACAGGCACAACAGTCACAGTCACAGTGTCGTCTCTTGGCCTTGTCACAAGGAAGGAAATTATTAACTTATATTGAGGGCTGCAGGCTGTGCAGGGCAATCGACTTCAGGTGAGTGGGTGGTAAGATTGAAGAATACCGGACCAGCGGACTGACAACTTTGCCTATGACCCTATGACATCTCAACCTTAGCCTTAATTTAATATTTTGTTTGCAGTTTTTAGGTTTGATATCTTAGCTTAGCTCACCGCGAATCAAACGTATAGATCAAGATCTAGATGTAGGTCAGGCTCAAATAAGGGGGGTGGGAACTACCGAAAAAGCACCCACCTCTATTCTCACCCGGGATGAGAATAGTGCAGGCGAGTCTTTTGGCTATTCTCACCCGGTGCGCGTTCACCGTTATAGCCTAGACCTAGGCCAACAAATTTTGCGTTCACCCTAAACCACAGAATTCTACACTGTAATAACAGAAAAATTGTAGAATTCTGTGCCGTGAACAAACGTTCCATTACAACTGTAGCCTACTAAAAGCGTACAATTTTGTCTGTGTCTGTGGGCAGTGGAGAGAGAGAGAGAGGAGTAGCGCGAGAACTTCCGGTCAAAACAAAATGGCGACCCGCGTAGTTCTGCTCGATTCGAAAAGTTAAATAGCCGTAGCATCTTTGTAGACAACCAAATTAATTTACTTTTGTGTTTTAACATCATTTTTTAACTTTGTTTTGGTCAATTTGATCGTCCACACCGATAGACAGTATTCAGAAAGAGACAGAGAGAGGGGAGGAGTAGATCTTGCGAGAACTTCCGGGCAAAACAAAAAGGCGACCCGCGTAGTTCGGCTCGATTCGAACAGTGAAATAGCCATAGCATCTTTGAAGACGATCAAATTAGCTTACTTTTGTGCTATAACGTAATTTTTTCTTGGCTTTTATCAATTTGATCATCCACACCGATAGACAGTATTCCAAAATGAGGAAAAGCAGGTCTTGTTTCGCACCGGGTGAGAATAGCCTACGCTGGCAAGCCTCACCCGGGGTGAGAGGTAGATCGTTTTTCTGTTCTCACCGCGGATGAGAATAGCCACTTCCTTTCTAGATCTATATTATTTATTCTATTCATTACAATCACACACACTCACACTCTACCGACTCTGGGTGCTGAAGCTTTCCGAAATCACAAAAGTAAAGATTTCCCCTACCGGGTCTGTATACTTCTTGACTTTGTTCCCGGTTACTGGGTCTGTAGACACTCCCTTTCAAAATTCGTAAAGATCCTTTTATTTAGGATTTAAGCTGATCTAGATCTAGATGTGTGTTGTTATGTGGATGGAGAAATGGGTAACGTGTAATGTAGTACTTTCACTCCCGCTCACAGATGCATTACTTCGGGGGTCAAACTGCAGTATTATTTACTGCGGATCATACATGATAGCCACCACTAAAACTGTCGCAAATCAATTATTTTCAAGAAAATTTCTCACCTAACTGCAACCCCCCCCCCATTTTTTTCTTATAAATTTGAGGGGGGCATGGAATGGAAACTCCCCATTTGGTTCAAAGCGCGGAAATTACTACGCATTTAATTAGGCTTAGTCTGATAAGGGGGCTCTCGTGGCCTAGAGGTTAAGGTGTTGGCCTCTCATTCAAAGGTCCCGGGTTCGAATCCGGGTAGCGACCGAAAAATTTTCTTCTCTAAAATTGTCTCCTTTCACCTCCTTCCCTGCTCTCTAGCAATGTTCTGTTGTCTGCTTTCATTTCCACTTTCTGCCCCCACCCCCTCACTTCCTTTGCCCCCTCCTCTGGGCTCCTGACTCTTTCTGCAGCCTTTCTACTGCTACTCCTTGGCTCCTTCTTACTGCTGTCTTTCTGCCACACCCCTGATCTTCTGGTAGGAAAGATCTACACCTAGCCTTCTCGGACAAGGGCGAAAAATCTCGGAGGGCCCGTGTGCAAGTTGCGCACGTTAAAGATCCCTTGGTGGTCTAAAATCGATAAGAGTAGGCTTCGGCCGCCACCCGCGCAAAATTCAAAATTTCCTGCCAACTGAAAATATTAGGAGTGTCCCGCGCGCTCATATGACCTATGCAGTTGCGAGCGCCGTAAAACACTTTACAAAAACAAACAAAACATTAGTCTGATAAAGTTCCATTATAGACCCTAAAATATTTTTTTAACTGTTAATTTGCTACAGAAATGAAGTCGGTATTCGCGTTCAGCGCATCAATATGTGAGCGTGCCTGGTGAAAGGGACCAGAACGCATTTTGAAGAATCCCTTTTTTTTTTGCATTTTCATGTACAGAAATAATTTCGGAACAATATGCTTTTTGAATTTTAAAGATGTCTTCAGTAGTTGTTTTTTTTTTAGATATATGGGTGATTTTGTAAGGCAGGTTACGGAAACAAAGTTTTGAGAAAAACGGCTTTAAAGTTTCCCCTTTGTTTCTGCTTCAAATAGATAGATCTACCCTTCGAGACGACCTGACGACATATTCGCTACTCACAAACCAACTTTAAAAAAGCATTTAAGATGAAAGAACAGCTTCGAAATGTTTATATTATGTCTTCAAAACAAATTCACCACCACCTTGAGCAAGAGTTTTCAAGAAATAAATCTAGGTTTGCGCAGGGCAGAAAAATGTGATACAAGTTTGCTCTCCAGAAAGGCAAAAGGGTATGGATGCGCAAAGCTTCACTTTGTTTACATGTTCTAGATATTCATACGCTCTGCCCGCCACTAGAGAGAGGAGAGAATGACCTAAGTTTTAGTATGCAATATGATTGGGTCGACTTTATGAATGGACAAGAGAAACCATCCGCAGTGTTTACTCGGAAAACCAATTTTCTCACACATTTTTGGGGATTATGCAATATACGTCATATTTAAAAAACATCTTTTAAAATGTATTTTAACCCTCGTAGCGCTCCAGGCGACAAAATTTGCTTCCCCTCTCTCATTCCGCTGAGCGCGCGAGGCGACTATAATCGCCAACGGGCAGGCCAGCTCCCAAGCGCGCGAGGCGACTATTGTCGATTTAGGGGAACACCTTATTTTTGGAGCAAATAGCGTCTCCTTTAGCTGCTATTATTAGTTCTGTAATGGAAAATTTTACTCTAGAATGGTTCAACCAATCAAAATCA
This sequence comes from Aplysia californica, assembly GCF_000002075.1. NCBI lineage: Eukaryota > Metazoa > Mollusca > Gastropoda > Aplysiida > Aplysiidae > Aplysia > Aplysia californica. The sequence continues at coordinate 193,691 of NW_004797534.1, forward strand.
AGGAAAAAATAACCCAGGGGTCAAGGCACTGCGTGCCTTCGTGGGTTCTGTTAGGGATAGACTCTATATAATGTTTATTTAGGTCAATTACCCTGTTGCGCTGAACAGTGAATGATTGGTTTCATTTTATACAGCTTTCCCTTTATTATTTTGAAAACCATACCTCTGGAAAGTGAAGTCTTTTCTGAATTTATAAATTGTCTAGGGTTTTGGTGAATGTATGCGTGCATACTGTCAAGATACAAAATGAAACAATAACATTCCCCGCGTGAGCCTCAAACAACCCAGCCAGCGCTCCGGGGCAGGTCACTAACGGTCAAGGCTAAGCGTGCCTGGCACGGAGCACGCTCAGCGCTTCCGGTAAGCGCTACGAGGGCTAAAGTACAAGAAACTCAAGTCCTTGTAAATATCGATATACAGTCGAACCTGTGTAAGATGGCCACCCATTGTCAAGGAGAAAAGTGGCCGTATAAGACAGGTGGCCGTCTTAGGCAGGACTTATCAAGATGAAGAAAAAAAACCATTCCTTTCTGAGGTCCCAACCAAAAGTAGCCGCATTGTTGTTGTTTTTTATAATTTTTTTGTTGTTGTTGTTGCTGCTTTTGTGCAAGGGAGACAATAAAACGAAATGGACCAAGTGCTGTGATAAAACAAACACACGGGTCGCCACCACTCGGAGAACGAGCGACACTCCATTATTACAGACTGGGTAAACAGTGACCACTCATCTCACTTACAATTTATGTATGAGTTCTGGGCGGGGTTTATGGGGTATGAGGGATCACACGCTTACCTCACCAGCAGCTGAAAATGTGTTACCTATTGGTCAACAGTGGGAGTGGCCTACGCAACATGATCGGTTGGAGGGGCTACCTAACAATAACGACACATGATTGGATTATGACTGCTCGCCCACAACGCCAGGGGCCAATGCACAATTTATGACAAAACGTAATGGAGTCACTGAGGTGGCCGTCTAAGACAGGTGTTATTGTTTGGTGTGAATGGGGTTGTGTGTTAAAATATGGTGGCCGCGGCCGCGTTGGACAGGTGCCCGTTTTACACAATTAAATTATATAGAAAAAACGCAAGTGGGGGAAGTGGCCGTTTGTACAGGTAGCCGTCAGGGCAGGTTCGACTGTATATTAATGGTTAAAGAATCCATTTTTAATGGAACTTAGTTTTTGTCAAAAATTCCATTTTTGACCTTTGAAGCCTGATATTTCCGTTCAAGCAAATGCGTCTTGTGGTCCCTTTCACCAGGCACGCACACATATGTAGTAGAAAATGGACATATAGCAGCTTAATATGAAACGGGAGGGAAAGTAAAAGAATACCGGGAAATGTGTAATAAATTACCTTGGGTTAAATTAGTAAAATATAAGTACAGTATAATAGCTAATTCTAAAACTATACTCTAGTGTAATGTAGGATTCGGCAGACACCATATCTTGCATTTAAAATCCAAGCAGTGGAAATGAGATGTCAAAGGAGAATACTCAGCATCTCACATAATACGCTGCGGCATCTCTATACTATATCTATATATTATATTTGTGAAAGTTTGTCACTTTGGACGCCTAAAGCTTCCAAACCACTTAACTTTCGAATTTGACAAAATTAATGGTGGTTCAGAATCATTTAGAGGGTGCACAGTTTTATTGAGGAGCCTGAAGTCACTGTAGGTCAGTTTTTCATTAGTTTCGTTTAGATCTAATCTTAGGAAAGTCCGTCTTCTAAGACGCCATTGTAAACAAGTGAGGTTTCCGTTCACAAGGAGTGCCTGCACTGATCCCACAATGACTTGACAATCGATTTGTTTGAGTCTGTTCATCGAAAGGAATACCCAATTAGTTATATGATAATATGGAACACATCACAAATGAAGCAGTAGATCTATGTTCACATATATAATTATATAGGCCTAATAAAGCATTTTGAAAAGCTGCACCACTGTCAAGGGGCAAATCGGGGGGGGGAAGAGGAGGGCAGGTAGGCATGGAAAGAAATGGGCTGACAACATATTGTCATGTCTAGTGGACAGGAAAGAGCTTTTGCCACAACCCAAGCCCTTGCCCGTGACCATCAGAGGTGGAGATAGCTGGTGCAGCGTTCAGCAATGCAGCGCCTTCATGACCATAGGAAGGGTAGGGACTCAAGGTCTCAAGATTATGTATCTTGCAATTGAGCCTATAGTCCAAAATATGAAAAAGAATTTTTGATAAATGCCAATTTTTTATTTTAAAAAAATAATTTAATGCATGCTAAAATGAACATTTCACTGATTCATTTAAATCCAACTTTCGCAACACACTTTCCTTTATAGACATTCGGAATACATTGACTTTTCATTAGTAGAACAAACTTAGTTTTGTACAATTTTAAGCTTGTCTTTTCTTTGGTGACCTCAAAATGAACAGAGGTGTACATGTCATCATTTTGACTTGTGCATGTCATCATTTTGATTTTCATACGGTTTGAGTATTCTTACCCGCATTTTTCGTTTTTGCCCTTTTTATTTCATTTTAGGTTTTGAGAGTCTTATCAGAGAAATTATGGGATGTTGGGATTCAACACTGATCATCAGTTATAGACCTAGATTCTAGATCTAACTCACACAAAAATTCTTGATAAAAAAATTTTTTCGCCCCCAAGCAGTATCCCAAAACTCTTACACTAAACTAAACCATTTTCAGTTTTTCAATACAATCCTACGATCCCTAACAGAGCCTCAATGCCTTGTGCACAGCTTACACTGGTTCAAAAGACATTCAACAGAAATCACATATATATAGACATCTTCATCTGAAATTTTTTCCTCACTGGTTTCAGCAAAATCGTCCGCTAAATAGCTCATTTGCGTTAGTTTTTGTTGAAAAATGAAAGAATAACAACACTACTATGCTATAGTCGCCATAGTTGTCAAAGCCCACAAAACCTGGCTGATTTGCAGTTTCAAACGACTTGGCCAGGTTTTGCGGGCTTCGACTGTCATCTGCCTCGCGGTCAAGTGGTTAACAGTATCGTGTAATTATTACACTCTCTTATTTCACAAATTTCTATCATCCTAGTACATGTATTTAGGCTAGCCCTACCTGTTTTCAACACCCAGGTGAGAATAAAATCCATTGTATTCTCAGACCGGGTGAGAATAACAATATAATTATTCTCACCTGGGTTGAGAATAAAATGGATACTATTCTCACCCGGGGTGAGAATAACGACAGCCGTATGCCTTCATAATGCTTATATATTCCACTTTTTTCTTCTTCATTTGAAACTGAGAAAGCTGGCAAATTTTCCTATAAAAAGGTTAGATAAATCTTTCCGGGGCTGAAGCATGGTATTGCACAGTGGATGTGATGATTCCTTTCGTATCTTTTTTAAGTTACGGAGTATCATCATTCTGTGATGTACAAGATTCATATGCTCATCAGTGGTTTTTATGAAACTGTAACTTTTACAATTTAACTGGATAGATAAATATGCTTGCTTACATTTTCTCGTGTTAGCTTTCGATTTCATCAGCGGAATTCCTGATGGGTTTTTTTACCCCCTGTGAGATGCTTTTGAGACAAATGCCATGCCTATTTTATTATGTGTCATCATTGTTATCTCATGTACAAGACAAACTTTAAATGTGTATAATTTTTCCTAAATTTCTGCAAATATATTAAGTATAGACCTCATTATAATGGGAGCTGGGCTCATCTCCAGTTGAAACTTAGAAAAAACAATAGAGGGCTCTCGTGGTTTAGAGGTAAGGGTGTTCACCTCTCATTCAACAGGTACTGATTTCGAATCCGGCCATTGATAGAAGAAAATTTTAATTTCATCATGTTATACTTATATTTTTCATAAATTGTCATCTCTGTTTTGTATGATTCAATTTACATTTCAACAACAGACATCGTCGTAGCTCAGAAACCGCACTACACTTCCAATGCTCTTCTTCTGTTTATGATTGGAGTCCTTCCACACTTACTAAATATTTGTTCAGTGGAGGGTTATGATTTGAGTCCTACGAGAGAAAAAGAAAACCCATTCTTGGAACATTTTTTAAAAAAAACCTATTTAAAGTTAAAAGTCAAAGCTTTTGTGTTCAAACTGAAAGTACAAAAGAAATCTGGTTATGTCTCAGTGCACTCTGAGGCTTGATTTCTTTAATGTATTCAGATAGTCCAATGTACATAGATTTTTGTTTTTACAGATCTGAAGTGAACTGTTCATAATGGCAGTTCCTCCGCCCGACCAAGTGTGTGTTATGGGTCAGGGTATGGAGGAAGAGATACCATCTCCCAGATGTCTTCAGCACTGTCTGTCTCCAACGTCACTTGCTCTGAGATTAGAGAGTGAAGATGGTAAGAGAGCTTCTTAATTTTTTTTCCTTTATTAGGAACCATTAAAAGTCTCTCATCTTGTTTATTTTCTTTTAGGATCTATTCATTTTTTACTCTTTACAAATCCAATTTCATTTATAATTTTTTCATAATCTTTAACTGTTAACAGTTTATACTATTACTATGGGATCATCCATCATAGGGTCTTTAAGCCCAAGCTAGCTTTACATCATCTTTAAGCGTACACTGTGGGTGGTTGACGGATGCTTCGTCATGGTTTGTTCCTTCTTTTCTTTGAATGTTACTCTCTTAGTAACACCTCTAATCTTCGGCAGTTATGTGATTGATTTGTATTGCAAGTGCTGTAAAACTCTCACTAAAAAACTAAACAAAGCCCACACCACAGTATGCATTTATAAATATAAGGTAACTTCGAGAACTTTTATGATTTATCAAATTAAGTTATGTGAAAGATTGTTCTTCCCTATGCTATCCGGCCAAGTGAGTGACATTCACCAAGATGATAGATTTAAATGGAAAAGGGTATGGCATGTTTATGCCATTTCCACTCTGACTGTTATTGTTTACAGCAAGATGGACGAATTCTCAGTTTTAAACTCTTGACATTTCATTTATCTATTTTTGTCGTTGTAGCTTTTAGGGAGAGGGGGTATATCCTTGTAATATTTGCTACATTTCTCCATTTTTTTTTTTTATCCTCTCAGGAATTGACTGCTATGGCAATGAACGAGATGTACTGTCTGAACAGACAAAGTTCTACAATAACAAACTGTTAAGTGACGTTACGCTGCTCGTTGGTACGGACAAATTCTTTGCACATAAACTGGTGCTTGTGCGGGCTTCTCAGGTGTTTGAAAGAATGTTTACCTGCAAGCAATGGGACAGTCACAAAGAGAAGGTGCAGTGGCAAAAATCAATTGTGATTCATAGATACTTTTGTTGTACCATCAACAGCTTGACACTGTGATCTGATAAATTTCTTGTCGATTTTTTAAATGGCAAAAACATTCTTATTTATTTCTAATATAATCATTTTCATCTTAGGTTATCTGAAATAGTAGCAATGTTTGTTGGGATTAGATCCTTTAACTCATTATCTCTGGCAAGCCCCTGCCAGCGGCTCGCAGTCGGAAAAGCTGTGTTGGTGAGCCGCTTGCAATGGTTCAAACACATTCCTTTACGAAAACTTTGCCAGAAACAGGTCTCTTTTACTGGGAATTCATTCCTTAGATGATGCACTATCAAAATAGGTTCATTTGTTTTGATTTAAATACCAATTTAGTGACACATATCTCACTTTTAGATTTCGTACCAAAAGAGGGCCTGGCATAGTGAGTTTACCTCCCTCAGCGATAGAGAGTTAAAGTAGTGATTGCAAAATCCCTGTTCAGAAATCTAACTTTAGATGTTTCTTGTCTTGTCAGCTCAAGATTCCTTTGTCTCCAAGGGAATAAAGGGATTAGATCTAGTTAAGATAAGTTATTTTTCGTAATGCAGTTTTGGTGAATTTAGAAAAATTTGAGAGATTTATATTTGTCTCTAAATGATGACATAGCTGCAGTATTACGCAGTGCGGTAATGTTTTGTTGAATTTTTTTTCCTTTTGTTGACAAGTCATTTTTTATTTAAATGTAATGCCTAGAGGGCTCTCGTGGTCTAGAGGTTAAGATGTTCACCTCTCATTCAATAGGTCCTGGGTTTGAATCCAGATAGCGATGGAAAATTTTCTTCTCCAAAATGTTCTCCTTTCACATCCTTTTCTGCTCTCTTACAATGTTCTGTCATCTGCTTTTGTCTCCACTTTCTGCTCCCACCCCCTCACCTCCTTTGGCCCCTCCTCTAAGCTCCTGACTCTTTCTGCAGCTTTTCTGCTGCTACTCCTTGGCTCCCTCTTACTGCTGTCTTTCAGCCACACCCCTTATCTTATGATAGGTAAGTAAGATCTAACACCTAGCCTTCTCAGATAAGGGCGAAGAATTTCGGAGGTCCTGTGTGCAAGTTGCACATGTTAAAGATTCCTTTATGGTCCAAAATTGATAAGAGAAGGCTTCAACCGCCACCTGGGCAAAATTCAACATGTCCTACCGAACTGAAAATATTTCATATGTCTTGCGCGCTCATTTGACCTTATGCATTTGCGAGCGCTCTAAAACTCTTACCAAAAAGAAAATGTAAAGCCTATGACAAGCATTTTCATTTATTGAATATCAACAAGCATTCTCTTGTTGAACATCAACAGGAAATAAAACTGGTGGAGGACAGCATGTGCCTCAGTGTCTTCCCCCGATTTCTCAACTTCCTGTACAGCTGCCATATCAGACTCAACATAGATAACACGCTTCCTGTTCTCGTTCTGGCTGATAAGTACAACGTGGCAGACCTGCGCAATGTGAGTTTTAAAAACATCAGTGTCTGTTGCAGCTATCAGTTTATAGAAAATTAAATGAGACTGATAGCGCAATGTCTTTGATGTTATATAGAGAACCTCGCATCCATCAAACTCGCAATGACGTCAATCTCTCAATTTCAGTATAAAAGAGGTTTGGGTGAAAGCAAAGTCTGATTACTGGGCATTTTCAAAAAGTTTTGAATTTCCGGCTACTTGAACTCATCTGTGGGCCTCCCTCCGGCTACACCGGCCGGGCATGACTTCCATAGCCAGCAACGTGACAGTCATTTTTATTTCGTCGGCGTGCGACAAATTTCCGGTGAAAAAAAAATGGCCAAAAAATATCTGCTGACGGCCGACACCAGTACTTTTGGTAGGGCTGGGTGCTATTAATTGAAAAGAACCCGAATAAATAGGTACTGGTACTCAATAAATTCGAATAGCCGAAAAAACGAGTCATAAACTAGGTACCCCCCCCCCCCCCCGTAAAAACAGGGTGACTAGCCAGGCCTGGGAATTTGATAAAAATCATCGACACCCGGGAATCTGAGGAAATCAGTAAACAGTAAAACTACCCCCCCCCGAAAAAGTCGGGAAGACCCGGGAAAATATAGCCTATAAATTTCTGGAATATTTGAAAACAAATTCCGAAATGGTCAGTAAGTTAATTTTGGCCGGTCGCAATTGTGATATTCGCTCGGCTCCAGTTACCCACTGAAATTTTGTTGACTGGATACATGTATCATGTTGGCTACGTACTTGTTTGTGTGTGTGTGTGTGTTTCTGTGAATTATATTTAAATAGAGCACATAATGTCATTGTTATGTAACATGCCCCTGGGAAATGGATGGCATCCCTGGAAAATTGAAAAGCGTACCCCATCCTTCAGGCCGCATGAATTTACCATGAACTTTTCAGGCTATCCGTTCTCTAACAACAGAATTTTCAGGCTAAACCGTCTCTTGTCACTTTCACCCATGGTTGGCAAATGCACTATTGTCAAACATTATTTCTGCTTTTCTCTAACAAGACTTACTTGTTGCTGCTCGTCAACGCTGCATAAGCAAGTCAGATTAGATTGAACTAGAAAACCAAACACATATTCGATTTAGATTGGTTGACTAAAATTGGTAATCTAGTCAGATCAGTTCCTGCAGGTCTGCAAATCATTGCTTTAAAAATTCTGAGAAATCCGATAAGTGTGCAGTGCATTACCCACCTATTTGATAACCTCAGATTTTCAGCATCAGGTTGATGCTGCCATGGGTACATGTGTGTGGCTCTGAAAACCTTTTGGAAGGGGACCATTTTTAAGACTGGCTGTTTTAGCATAATATATCAAAAGATGTATCTTTCTTATTTTCCACTTTATTTGGGCACAGCTAGAGCATTTTATATAAAGCATTTCAAAGGGCAGAAGAGTCAAAAGGATATGTTTTGAGAAGCTATAAACAGCACTTCTGTCTTTTTCTACATTCTACACCACAGTATCCTTGTGTCCAAAAAAGCAGTAAACATTTGTGTTCTTTTGGAATAGTTGTACAGTGCCTAGAGAATGCTGTCAAGCATGGGTAAAGATATATATATGCAATATAAATGCATTTATTATTAAATAATCATTATATTTCAACAGAGGTTTGCCTAAAAATTTGTGTCCATAATAATTATATAGGAGTAAAAATGTTCACATTGAGGCAGAATTTGTGGGTTTATTTTCTGGGAGTTATTTGTACAGAAAATAGTAGCCTGTATTATGGGCAAATTTTTTAATTTTTATTTGAAAATTGAGAATGGTATATCTTTCCATATTTTATTGTAAAAATTCTCTTAAAAAATGGAAATGAAGATCTAGGTCTATTCTTATCTATATCTTAAAATAACCCTTCAGTATATTTTCTCCAAGCAATGCACTGATATTCAAAAGGTGTCCAATAACCTGGTGAGGGGAAATAACCACTAGCTCTGAAAACTACTGACTGAAGTAAAAAATAAGCAAGAGCACTGTACTGTTCCTGAATGGCAAATACGCTAGACCTGCGTGTTTGCCGACAATCGTCTGAAATCCGACAATCGCGACGCGACCCGACCCGCGAGGCGACCGATGCTATCGCTAGGCCCACCTGTATCAGTCAATGTGCGTAGTGCGAGGCCTGGCCGACTGCCAGCGTCCCCCTTTTCTCCTGTCGGCTTTGTCGGCACTTTCGTTTTCGTGCCGACCGCCGACGCGCACACCGCCGACTGCCGACGTCGGCGCTTCCGACATAATTGTCGGAACCTGAGTAGAAACGCGAATACGAAAAAGGACGACGACCTAAATTATTTACTTTCAGTTTCGTGCTCGAGCGGCCATTTTGAATTTCGTTTTGTTGACAAATTCAATTGTTCAGATTGCGTGGATTCATTCCAGTCCGACTCACTTAGATAATAGAATCTAGATCTAGATCTAGATTTATATACTCTAGATCATTATAGACCTCAATGGAGGATTCATATTCCAATTCTATTTTGTCAAACCCTATCAAAGGTTGTGCTTTAATATTAATGTTGGTAAAAGGCATTTCATCAGGTGCGTGAATTATTTATTTATTTAGAGTCTAGACTCAGCTGAGCCCCTCTGACGCCTCTGTTCGGAATCGGATGCGGATTTCTAGATCTAGATCTAGTTCAAGGCCTATTCCTAGATCCTATTCACTTGTTCTTCTAGATCTAGATCTAGATTTATTTAGTTTACTAGATCTATGGAGGATTCATATTCCAATTCTATTGTGTTATTGTATCAAACCCTATTATTATAGATCTAGCAATATATGTAGATGTAGGCCATTATATTATGCTCCTTGTAAGCCTTGTTTGTTTTGGAGTGTGGTTTTTTAATTTTAAAAATATTTTTCATTTTGGACTTCTGCTGGCCTTTTCACATGAGGCTCGTTGCAGGTTTTTTGTTGGGATAGGCCTAGGGGTAGGGGTAGGGTTAGGTCTCTTCTTTATTGTGTTTGTTGGGGTGGTCGCTCGTTACTCGGAAGTCCTTCCTTATGACACCCACAAAAGCTCTTTGGGGGGGGGGGGGGGGTTGCGCAAAATTTTCAGACAATCTGGTTGAGGCTCACATGCAGGTCTAAAATACGCACTTGTATCATAATATTTTGTCTTTTGCAGCCTGCTAAGTTGAGACTTTATTCACTGAGTATTGTCCTGGAAGACTGAGCATAATATTAGTTCGAGTTGTTTCTTAAGCTTATTTTCCATGTATGATTAACACATTCTTTTTCTTCTCTTGTGCATATATAGTGCTAAACTTAGAATAGCAGTGTTGGGTGACACTAACTTATGATTTATTTTTACTCTATGAGCTAAGCCTGTTTTTTACCCTATCCCTACGTCGGGCTTTACTATCATATCCCTACGACGTGGGGTACCTCTATGCCTCCTCTTTCCAGAGAGGAAATTTACTCTTTAATCCAATCCATGCGCTGTGGGATAACAAAGACCCCAAGTATTTGAATCCATGGCTGGAATGTAAAGGCTTTACGATCCAAGATGGTGGGAAACTAGTTTTCTTGATCTATTCGTCGAGGGTTCAACTAGCTAACACTAATGTCACTAAAGCCTTCATATTTCACAGAAATTTGGGTCTAAAATTAGCTCACTCTCTCAGTTCTAGAACTTCGCTTTCTTAGATCTAGACCTAATGAGGTGGAGCAGAACTTTCTCAAAGTAGGTACATGTGAATCCTTAACTTAATTTTGAATATATCTAGTATTCCAACCTTGTTTCTTCTCCTTATGGTTGGATTCTATTGTTGTTGTTGTTTCACATAAGTCAAACCAGATTTAATTATCAATTATCATAGAAACCTAATTTATCTCGACTGTTCTGGTTATCTGTGAACTCTCTTGACTAGAGATTGGGTTCTTTGGTGTGTTTTTCTCCTGCTTTCTGACTTTGCTATCGTCGTTTTCTGCTCCTTCCACTCAATAGATTTAGCACTCTCTCCTGTTCTAATCTTGGTTGTCCCTGAAATGGCCTATACTATGTGCCAATAATAACATAAAACCGACAGAACCCCTCGACACTGCTATGTTTTCCTGGAATTTTTCTTCATTGTCCTGTGCACTGACCGGGGGGCTTAATTATTTATTGTTTTTTATGGGACTATCGACACTAATGGACACCAGGAAACAGAAGGGATAGACCACACCAGAGCGCCCACCAACCACCCGTCCTAACAAATTAACAAAAAACAAACAAAAGGGAATAAAAATGGGCAATAAAAAACTGACTTTGTGCTGTAGGGCCCACACATTTTATTTTCCATACGGTCAGGCGCGGTTCATCCATAGAGCACGGTCGTGCAGTGCCGCCCAAAATGTTTTAATGTTCTATGACGTAAATAACCCACAATAATGAAATAAAAGACGCCAGAAACAAACACTAGCCAAACATTATATCAAAACAAGGCCCTCACTGGCGCCGTAACTGTCATTTCTATGCTATAGCGCCGTAAAACATCTACTATGCCATGCCTAAATTCATGCGCTGTATCTAAACATAAGAGGATAGTCAACAGTGGAAACCTGACCTATAAATCGCTCTTTGGGATAACCCAAGCGATGACGACACTTGTAGAGAGTTTGGCGGTACATTTATATTAATAAGACGGCACATCTCAAATGTGCTCCTGCCGAATAGCGCCGAAACATAGCCCACAGTAGGCAATCTAAAATAAACGCCATAGACTGTGCACTATTCCATGCCAAAATTATGTGGGCCCTGGAGCAATCCAGCGGAGTGCTCAAGTGAATTGTGATTGGTTCATTGTCTTGTGGCTATTTTAAGTGACTCTGTGACCGTGAACCTGAGGGAGATGAACGTGACAAGTCACCGTCCTATGAGTTGAGCTTTTGAACGGTTTTGTAGTGGAATGGTGAAAGGTATTACTTGAGTGTTCAGTTCTAATGCAGGATGAATGAAGTTGACGTTTAGCTAACAAATAGATTTAGTTTTAGAAGTCAAAGCAACAAGTAAAAAGAATTAAAATAAAAGCACAAGGTCTTCCTTCACCAACCCAAAGATCCTAAAATTATACACCATCTCATTTACTCTGCCCTTGTTTATCTTCAGCCTAAGATAGCTTAATTGTGCACGCCCACTTTTTAGACCCACGAGCCGCCCCTGCATACGGTAGCAAATATTTATAATACCAGGCGAATATATATATATATATATATGAGGTCTACAGAAAGTAAGGAACTGAGATACATACCGTACCGGTACTGTACTTCTTAGTGAAAATGATACATGTATCATCTATCTGCTCCATCTACTGTGTTTGTTTGTTTTGTTATACATGTACAAGAAAGTCTCTTCAACTTCAACTGGAGTACCATACATCTGTTGCAAATGCTGCATGCCACTGATCTGCCATACAAAATTGTGTACGAACGGACATCTTGTATGTAGTAAATAAAAGGTGCTTTTGAAAGTAGCACATGCACTCCAAGTCCAAAGTTTCCTGTTTACAGGGGCTGGTAGGCTGCTTACTTTGCTCTGCACTGTAAACATTATATTCCATGCTCCTTCTTTTCTATGATTCTTTGTTACATTATACTATTTATCACCCTCATGGGCATCATACAGATGTTTGTGGAAAGCTCTCTGGTGTGGTCTACTCCTTCAACTTCTTTTTTCTACATCTTACTGTTGTCCGGATCTACATATACTTCCCAGTGCTGAATGACCTTACAGGCTTGATAAAGCATTACTCAATGTCAATGGCGAAAACACTATTACCATCATAGCTGCCACAACTACTGTCGTCAATGGGGGTTTCAACTTCAAAACCACCACCATGATCACCCACCGAAAGCACCACACCACTATCAACTACAAAAGTCAACCGCTACTTTCATCATGCACAACACTACACGCTCATCAGCCAATAACCCCTAACCGCCTAATACTACATGTACGGGGTCTGTCCCAGAGATATATTTGTGTATTCGTGGGATCCAGAACTGAAAAGACAGTCAACAAAATGGAGAAACCCAGGATCACCACTGCTACCCCAGAAGCTCGACGCAAGCAAGGCGCTTTGAAAATGATGCACATTGTGTTTTTCGACCACAAAGGTCTGATTTTGAACTGGCTTGTTCCTGTTGGCACAACATGCAATGTTAACTATTATTAGAACAAGATAATTCTTCAAACAAAGCTGAGACCAACAGTCCGAAGGAAGTGGCTTGAGCAAGGTGTTGTCTTCCATCATGACAACACGCCTGTGCACACTGCTCAAAGGTCACTGGACTCCTGGCAGTGGGAAATCCTTGAACGTCCCCGCTATTCCGGAGACTTACACCATGCAACCTTTATCTCTTCCCCAAATTCAAAGAATTGAAGGACAGCAATAGGAAGACGAAGAAGAAATTGTCCTCGAAAGAAATTTTGCGCTAAGGACTCTGGCCGAAGCGGACAAGGTCACAGCGTTTGACAGCCGCCTAAAATAGATGAAAAAGTGCATTAAGACTGATACCAATAATTATTATGCTCGTGCGCACAATGATTCTTTCCATTGTCTCGGCAGTAATGAAAAGTTTGTAAGCGGCATTTACTGTCTGAAAATGTCTTTGGTTAGTCATTTGCCTAGTAAAAGGTTGCATCAAGGTGTGCACGTTTGTGTTGGAGCAACCCTGTATCACAGCGTACCATCTTTGCCTTCATAGTGTAGACGTATTTCAATTTCCCTATCTGACAGAGTGTAGTCTCTTCAGCTGCATGTGGCATAGTTTCCAAGTCCAGTTCAAGTGTGTTCATATCCACAGGCTGCAGCATTTCCAGTCAATTGTCACTATTTATTGCTTTCAGCTTCCTCTTCCTCATTCACTTCATCCATGTCTGTGTCTTCTCCCTCGTTTCCTATAGTATTGTCCTCCGACCCACTAGCCACATCACTCTTTTGTCCATTGTATCCATAGTCATCATCCCTTCCTTCTATTGTATCCACTATCAGTACTTGTACTAAGCGAAGATATTTTCTCGCTCCAAAGAAAACGAAACCATTTATTCTTCTCTCTGTCACTGTTATTTTTCTTCTCTCTCTCTCTCTCTCTCTCTCTCTCTCTCTCTCTCTCTCTCTCTCTCTCTCCCTCCCTCCCTCCCTCCCTCCCTCCCTCCCTCCCTCCCTCCCTCCCTCCCTCCCTCCCTCCCTCTCTCTCTCTCTCTCTCTCTCTCTCTCTCTCTCTCTCTCTCTCTCTCTCTCTCACAAAATTTGACGCCAGCTAGGTTGGAACCTGGGCAATCCACATGAATGGATTTCCAGACGAGCGCCATACGACTGATATACCTAACTTATATAGATTCATCCTTTCCACCAGTAAATTACTAAACTGCTGAGTGATGCACTGTGTTTCATACCTGTCAACAACAATCAGTCTCAATATAAAATAATATAGGATAATAAGGCCGTCAGATGTCTCCAGGTCAACTGCAAGAGCACGAACAATACCAAACAGAAACCCAGATTTTGGAAAATTTGGATCTACCGATTACTAGTACATGTACTCCATTGAAACGATGTGTTGGGGTCGTCTGTTACTCCACTAGATACGGATACGAATAACTGAGTTTTTTTCCTCTTTGGAGAGTGGGGGCACAAATGACCCTTACTGGGCGCAAAAAAGGTCGTTTTGAAATGTGACCACTGGTCAAAAAGTTACATTACCAATTGCGATTTGCTTTGCATAGCAGTCTGTCAAAATGATTGTACTAGAAGTATTCTAAAATGTGAAAAATACAACGCTTGGGGAACAAAATGACCCCAGACGTACGGATAGGGTTATGAGATTACTTAGTATATAATATTTTACAGTGTTACCTGTAACTTTTCTTGCAGGTGTGCCTGGATTTCGCCTGCTACTATATCATTCCCAAAGTTCAACTGAAGGATGTATTTCATGTGTGGTTTCAATACGCCACCAAATGCTATCACCAAAGACTGATACAAGCCTGTGTTCAGGTGATAATATATATAATTTCTGAGCACTGTTCTTCCTCTGAAAAGAAAGTAGGCTCAGTAGACGAGCTGGCAGCTATTTCATATGCTGAACAAATAATTCTGAGAAAAGTTAAGTGTGCCTTAAGTGGTTTCAGTTTCATTCAAAGAGAGGCACTTAACTCTACAATGGTCTTTTGTGTGGAAACATGGTTGATCGGGGAGTTGCTGATCGATTATGCATAATGATTGAAGCTATTAGAGCTCTATTTTTATTACTTATCATTTCTGAGGAAATGCAGTGCTAGTTAGTCGTGTCTGAGAAAAAAAATAACCATTACAGGCTACAGGTATTCCTTTGATAGAATTTCCTTGGGGGAAAAAAGCCAATAGGTGGGTTTCTAAAAGACGTACTTGTTTTTCTCACTTCTCTAGGAGGAAAAAGCTCTGGGCTTTCTGGGAAAGAAGTGCTTGGCATTTGGAGAAAGAATGCTCAAACTGTTCTGTTAACTGTTCATGGGTTTACGGTTTAGCTAATTTTTCAAGGAAAAAAACAAGGTGGTTGTAGAAAAAAAATTGAGATAAATTCTTGAGAGTTTCAGTTTCATAAGTAATATATTTATATAATAGTGGAAAATGTCAGTCTACTCTCTGTGGGGTTTTTTGTTCATTTTTTAATTAATTTTTTTTTTTGGGGGGGGGGGAGGTTTCTATCTTTACCATATGCAAAGATGGGATCAAAATTTGTTTACAGTAGTACTAACTCTTTTTTTTTCTATGTATATCAAGAATCTGGAAAAGATCTAGGAGGTTTCCGAATTTCTTCAAAGGGAATGAGCTGTAGTTTATAGTTTGATAAAGTAATCTTATGGTACAGTGCATTATTTGCTTTTTTCAGGCATTAGCCCTGAAAATGGATGAAATAATCAACTCGGCAGAGTGGGAGACAGAGTGGATGAGTCTTGACAAGGACCAGCTGATTGAGATCCTAAACTCTTCCTGTCTAGTCGTCAAGGACGAGTTTGACCTGTGGCAGGCAGTGGAAAAATGGCTGCTGGTCAGTTTTCTATTCCATTAGTTGATTGTTTAGGGTGCTTGAAATTTTTATCTCTTGTGGCTCACATGAATATTTTCGCATCATTCAAGGCTGTAAAAAACGTTTAATCTCATTCTGTCAGTATACATGGAATTTTCAGCTCACTTTAAATCTTCCTTTTAGATACCAAATCAAATTCGATTCGCCTTGTTTGATATATATATATTTCAATCCTGTCTACTTTTTTTACAGCTGTAGGTCGTGCTGTTATTTTGTGATATTTTGTTTTGGCATTGATTGACGTCAAAAAGGATAGATTGGTATACAGTTGTATAAGACAATTCTTTTTCTTTTCTCTTGGCATATTTATTTATTTTTAAATTGTATTTATTGTTATTTATGGTCTCCGTTTAAGAACACACTATATAAAAGCCCCCTCTACTTCTAAGCCTGCTTTTATTGTGTAAAGTGCCACAATATTTTCTCTATAATGCAATTTTTTAAGAATCTTTTCCAAAAATAAAAAGCGGCCTTAAACCACACACTAGTAGACGCCATTCCAAAATCTACACACAGTGTGTGCACTTATAGCAGAATGTCTTTTCAGACATTTGGTGTCTGTTGGAACAGACAGGTCACTTGTTAAGGGATTATCGATTGGCTAAGGTATTTGTTCATCCTGCGACGGATCACATCAGGATTGCCTACAGCTACAAGTCTTATTCAGTTAAAAGCTAACCAGTGAAAACTCTGTGGCGGCCCTCTGAAATCCAGTTTGAGTCAGAATCTGTTGTTTTTGTCTCCCAATGGCTGGGTTACTTGGCAGAAACCATTTTTCCTTTTTTAACACTGTGGGTTTGTGCCAAATAACCCAGCCATTGGCAGAAACCACATTGTTAAAAAGGGCGAAAATGCCAGTGTTTTGTGTTCCCACATTTGAGAAGTATGTCCAAAGTTCATGGATTTTTTATGTCCTGTGACACTAGTTTTGGTGTATATTCTGTCTTGCGTTTCAACTGGGCTCTACTGACCCTTATTCCTAACTTACCAGGCACACAGAGATTCAAAGCAGATGACTGTTGCCCAGTTTGCTAATATACTCGGTCAAGTGATGGACTCTACCAGGTTCCCAATGATGACTCCTGATCAGCTGAGTCAGGTCAGTCCTCTTGATCTACTTCTCACTTTATTGTGTTTCTTAAAGATGACTCCTGACATATCATTTTGTTACTTTTGGGATTATTTCGAGAAAGATGATTTGTTTCAGTTGAATAGACTGTGACTGCTGCTATAAAGGGTATAATGGAGAAAATAAGAGCTGGGGTGTGGGTTACTTGATATTCTAATTATTTATTTTTTAAAATACATTTCTATAGCCATTGGACTTCATATGAAGCTTTTATGAATTTTCATCCATTTATGATTTGATAAAGTTTTATTTGTAATATATATGTAAGAATCTGAAGCTAGCAGTAATAGGAAAGGGATGTACCAGTAATTAAAGGTATACATTTTGTTTTTAGAAAAATTAATTTTGGAATTTATTTGATGACATACCCCTTTTCTCAATTCTGTCTCTATTTGGTTTGCAGCATTGAAATTGAAAATAAAGTAGCAATAGATTGAAAGTACTCTTGTCTTGGGTTTTTTTAAAGAAATTCTTTGTTCGATTACTTTCCTTTAGCTGGAAACATCTACTCTTGTGGAGAAGCACAAAGATTTGTTCCAGCAGCCCTTGCTACTGGCCTACAAGTACCATGCCCTCCCACTCTCTACAAGGGCACGCACAAAAGAGTTCACAACAAAATCATTCCTGTTGAGAAATTACTCTAGCTTGCGCTGGGACAAACGTATGGTCATCCCTCGTCTCTCTGCAATTCAGAAAGGATCAGAGGTCAGCATAAGATTTTCCACTCGTGCGTCTTCGTTTCCTGCCCAGACTTGGGAGTGGGAGCTGAAAGTTCACCCCAAAGGCTCGTCTGCGAACCAGGAAGATTTTCGAGTGCTGCTCTACTCCAACGTTATTCTAGAACAGCCTCGACCGGTTGAATACTACCTGGCCCTTGTCAATAGCCAACAGCTGCTACACTCAGTTAGCGGGAGGAAAAATTTCTCCAAGGCCCGCTACTCTTCGGATACTGAGATGGAGAAGAAGGTCTCAGTGACGGAGTTGATGCAGCCCCAGTCTCCATTTGTGGTGGATGATTCTCTGGTCTTGCAGATCTGTCTCAAGCCGGCTGAGTGACCTTGTCCTTCATATTAATGCCTCTGATTAGTCTGATCTGGGTAACTTTAGGCGTTTCTGAAGTCTCAGAGGCCCCCGAATTTTTGCTCCTTTTATGTCAGTTGATGTTGTTCTGCCAAATTGATGTGTCATCGGAGGTATTGGGAGCAGTGAAATAAGCTGTGACAGTTTTCTTGGTTTCTGGTCTTTGATGTCCTTTTTATGATGCCTTTTCAGCTTGCAGCTTTTTAAAGAACAGTAGAAACGTGGTTGTGCATCAGGCTGTGATATTCCTGACTTTGTGAGATTTTTTTCCATGTTCATTTGCCATGTCAACATTTCTGTTCTTTAACTACAACATTATGAAAATTTCGCATTTATTGTTTGGACCTTCCTTATATATATAAACTTTTCCAAAAGTTGATTATATATTTATCTGTGACCCTCTCAAAACCTGTGGTTGAGAGTTTTTCTTCATGTTACATATTTTAAAAATAAAATGTTGCAAAAATTGGTAATCTCGTACTTTTATATCTTGTAATCATCCTTGTAGTTTTTTTCCTCAAAATTTTAAAGCAGTTTATTATGTTAATTATAATGACAGCCTACCGCTATTAAATTTTGTTTTAACTCTCTTTAATGTGCCACACACGTCTTTGACCTTTCTGACAACTGTAAGACTGATGAGACATTAGAGTTTATGATGCATTTGCTAAGCTTCGTTACATACCTGAGGTCTTTGAATATTGTCATTTTCACTACCTCCTGCACTTTCTACTTCTTGTGTATTTTTTCACCCTTCAATATCATTCCCAATCCCTTACTGCTCTTTTACTCCCCTTTATTGTCTTCGTACAGATAAGGTTCAAGGTTGGAGGTAGAGATCCTTTTGAAATAAGTCAGCCTTTTGTATGTTTTTACATTTCTCTGTAACTTGAAAATTCTTAAAACTCTGATATTTCTGTATTGAAATAACAATTATCCAAAGGACTTTTTAAAAGTGGATTTTTAAAATTAAAGTGTTTTCCAATTTGGAATACCCGATATTCAAGAAAATGTAAAGTCCCATCCTGCCCTATTGTTCATTTTCTTGAATGTGGTCAAGGAAGCCATGTATTTTTTCATCCATTTGTCCTAGTCATGTTTAAATTCAATAACACATGCACTGTCTTGTAATAATAGAATGAACGTCACCATTTTCTGTTATATGGGTTTTTTAATTTAAAAAAGGACAATTTTAATGTGGATTTTGTGTAATCTCATTGGAGTAGAGAAATGTAATGTGCTTCCTGTGAGATGCAACATTATTATGAATGTTCACAATATTTACTTTGTCATATTTGAGCACTTTGATCTATGTAGGGATGGCATATTTTCAGGAATTCCACAAACCCAGGATGTTGTAGATTTTTTATTTGGTTTGGTTCAGTCTGTGTTTCATCTTTTATACTGTCAATATTTCTTTGTTCAATTCCTTATTCTTGCAGACATACTGTAGTCTCCACCTAAACGCACTCTATACAAAAGCACACTTTTGTCATATAACGGGTTTTTTACTATATAATTTAGATGTACAAGCGCACGGTCACTCCCTCTAAACGCACACTCCGATCCATGAATCACGCCGACATCTAAAGTGTGACTAGAGGAAATTTTTGCTGCAGCCTACACATTACACAGCTTGCATGAGAAGACAAGTCTAGAAAACCGGATATTTGGTGAGACTGCCCCTCACGCCGAACAAAGAGAGTGATGGACAGCATTGTGACACCCAACTTTCAACAGACACACAGGTCTAGGACTGGTCATTGAAATGTTGAGGGGGGGGGTGATTGAAATGTGGTTTGATTTGATTGGTCATTGGAAATGCATCTTTGAGAGAAGGTTTCTGACTGCATGTAATGTTAGTTAGACCTAGGCATATGATGCACAACACCCATGAAAGCTGTAAAACACTAGATAGGCCTCTATAGGATTAAAGATTAGTCAAGTAAGCCTAGTCAGTTGTGCTCGAAGAATTTATTATGCACTTGTTCAATGAAATACAAGAGAAATGTTTCTCTTAATGTAGAGATCTATGATTCTGATGTCGTCTATGAATTTACGGCCGTGGATGGTCGCTTGGAAAGCCATGTGGCTGCGCCGTTGTCTCTATGATGACTATCACCAACAGTTTCTTTCTGCCCCCACCCCCCATACCTCAGTCGGGAATTCTTCACAAAACAGTCACGTGTTGTCACATCAGCCAAAGTGACCCCCACCCCCAAGGGAGGTCACAGAAATAATAATTAAGGCAATGAGTTGACTGTGTCCCTTCCTCCCTTTGTGCAGGTTCAGGTAAATGCACACTTCGTATAAACACACGCTAAAGAGCCCTCCCAAGCACCGTGAGTTTAGGCGGAGACTACTGTAGTTAGTTCATAACTGAGGTGGATGTTCAGACTTTTAACACCCCCCAATTTCAGGGTTCATGAAATTTAGCTCCTGATCTTCCAGGGTGAAGAATGGTAGTTCTGACAAACATGATGTGCATATACTTCCCATAAAAATATCTAGGTAGTTTTCTGCTAAAGAAGACCGGGACTTCCAAGACCATCTAGAAATAATTCTGAATCAATAGCAATAATAAACTGAAGAACTAGTTGTTGTTGGGTTTTTTAAAGTTATTAAGAGTGTAGTACAATATGGCATATTCCTGTCTGGACTTTGAGGGGGGCTACAGTCTTGATGTGATGTTGACTCTATACAAAAAAGTCAGTAGCTCGTTGGTTTGCAAACCTAGTGGACCTCAATCAATATGAACTGGATAAAGTTTGTAAGTGTTCAGTGACCATTTATACATAAATCGATGAAATGAAATAGTGATTTCCAAAGCTCATAAATACTATGTCAATGAAACTATCTTGCAGACAAACTTCTGTGGGCATAGGGAAATTAGGAAGTTATGTTACCTTTCACCCTTATAAGTTTTAGAGAGAGAGAGTATATATATAATATATCTGTTAATGACTCATTTTCTCATCTTGCCATCTGAGCTGTAATTTACTTTTTCTATTAATATTTGCATATCTATCTTACAAGTAAATGCGAATGTACTATTTGCTGGTATTCAGGATTTCTGTCCCTGGAAATATAATTTTTGTGCTGTTTTTTATGCTGATGTACCTGCTGATGTGTCATTGAAAGACACAATTTTTATATTATCCCATAGTCTTTAAAAGATGTTTTATACTGATTTATTTGAAAGGATCGACAGGGTTGGAAAGCCCCTACTTGACATCATAGTTAATTGTTAATGTGACCCATATGTTTTTCTCACATGCACATTTTGCTGGGGCGTTGCCCTGAATTTTTGTCCATGTAATTTGTATTACTTACGGGATACCATAACTCAGCTTCTGGTGGTGTTTGCTGACCAGCAAGTTAGCTTCAGATGGGGCTAACTGACCTGCAATGCAATCCTGAACCAAAAGCCAAGTTTTGGATAGTGAGTAGAAAAGCGAATAAACTTGGTCAATTCTTGAAAGAATGTCCCCCACCTTCCCCTTCCCTGAGCTATCCAAAGATGTTCAAGTGGGTCATGTTCCTTTTTATAGCATATACAATGTAGCATACACATAGCTAAACAAGCTCATAGCAAACAGATTTCCAGGTCCCTAAGTTTTTCTAGTACATTTTATTATTTTTTAGAAAGCACATATGTAGGATAATTCTTTCGTCGCGAAAAGATTTCCACATCCCACCAATTTCATTGTATGTGTGCTTGACTGTATAAATGCCAAAAGTTCTTTTTCACCATGAACTTTAATAAGTCAAAATACCAATACAAACTTGCTGATGAGCATGTTCAAGTCATCCTGAGAGTTTCACTTGCTTTCTCCCTCAAGCTAAATGAGGCTGAGCTATGTCAGAGGAAGTTCTGGCAGCAAAGAGTAGGTGAGAGAAGCCTGTGTTCTGAAGAACCATTCATGTTCTAAACTGCTATTATTAAAGATTGAGACCAGTTATACTTTCTTTTTTTTTATACTGGAAAACTTTTTCTTTAGGATGCTTGAGGCAGCCCTGGCTCACCCAACCCAGACTCTACCTCTCCAGTGTCGCCCACCCCCCCCCCCCGCGGATAATTTGAGTTTGAGACCACTTGTTTGGATATACGTCAATAATGGATAATTGATCCATTTGTTTTCAAATACAATTTGACCTCCACTGAATTATAAACATGTACATTCCTTCAGGTTTTAAGTGATTTGATCTTCTTGAAAGAATACATTTTGTGTGGAGTCTCAGGACTTTTCCTAAGTCTTTTGTAACTTGTCAACATTCCCAACAAAAGTGACATTTCGTAATCATTGTTAATTTTACCAGTAAAATTAAGTACATTCCATGAGCGAGAAAGAGAACCGGGAAAAGGCGCTTTGGATCCTTTTTTTTTGTGTGTGTGTTTTTTTTAAACCTTTGCAGTATTGCACAGACTTTGAATGATTGTTTAACGTGTCAATGTGCGTGAATCGCCGCTCTGCACATTCTGTACGCATTGTGTGGTTGTTGTTGTCTCTTAACAAGCACTAACGACTTGTGGACTTGTGGGTTTTTTAATTGTCTTTTTCTTTTTAATCTAGGATTGAACTTTTGTTATATTCCACTGGCTGGTCTTCTGTTAGTAAAGATTGTTGGCTGTACAAGTTAACCAGTATTTGCCACTTTCCTATTGTGATGCACTGTGTGGAATGTTAAATGCATGGGACCGGAAAAACTTTCTTGGAAATTAATCTTTTTTCTAATTACTGCAAATTTTCTTTTGTGTTTCTGCTTTTATTAAAGCCGCAATAACTTCTGTCCGATCCTATTGTTGTGGAAGGAAAATGCTTGTGAAGTGCTATAAAAACATACAACCAGATTAAAAATGCCAAGAAGAAGAATATTCTTCACTATTAAAGATCATGATCTAAACGTTTCTTTAGACCAGAGCGGCCATGTTTCTGAAGTGACTTGACTCAAGGAAACCACGAGAGCCAGGTGAGTATGGGGAGTAAGTTAAAGTTTATTTCATTATCTTTTTCTTTTGTCCCTTTTAGCATACACATTTTGTGTATGTATGCATTAAAGTAGAGTTGTAATTTGCTGTCCTTCAGATCTACTTTTGGTTTTAAAGGTAATTGTGCAGCTTTAACTCATTCTTTTTTTAGCTGAATAAAATCTAAGAACCCCATAAAGCTGAGCAAATTAAATCTATTGAAAAAGAAAAAACCTTTTTTTTTCGGAGACCGTGTCCCTTCTTTGGGTGCTATGCCAATGATCTGATTCATGTCAACTCTAAAAAGGTATGCAAATATTATGTTCATTGATTATGTTACACCATCCATACATGAACAGGATTTTAAAGGCTTATTTTTTGTTGTCACTATTGTTTTTTGTAGTAATTTCCTTTGCCTTTTTTAACTCCCTAGGCCTTTTTGGAGGGTGGGACACATAGATATATAGTAATGATTAAATCATACAAGTGAGTAAGTTTGAATTGTTTTATAAAGATAAACAGATTTGTTTTTTATACCTGCCATGCTGTTAGTGTAAAAAAAAAAAAAGGAAGAAGAGAAGTTTGTGTTCTGAAAAAAATGTCGACACAGTAAAGATATACATGATTTTTGTAATGGACTTTTGTATTAATTTTTTTAATGATTTCAAACAGATTCATTCCAGCTTGCATTTCTTACAAATCAAGATGAGTCAATCCTTGACCTTTTAAACGTTGTGAATATATCTTAACTTTTAGTTTTTCTTGAGTTTATATTTTTGGGATCATTTCTATTGTACTTGACTTTAGATTTGTATTGGAGGTGGCTATTTTGAGCATTTTTATCATGTTTTAATTTATATGTGTATATGTCTATTTTCTGTGTCATTGTATTTTTGATGAAAGCTGCTTTTGGGACTCAAAGGATATTTTAATATCTAGGCTCTGAAGTCTGTGTAAAAGTCATTTACCTTTTATTAATGACTATTCTATCATCCCTCCATTTTCTCAGTATTATAAAACTTGAAGAAACAATGTTTTCTTTGGTCTCTGGAGTTTTTTTGATTTTGTTTTGGGATTTTTAACTTTATTTTTTACAAGTTATGGATTTGTTGAAAAGATCTTCATGCTTTCATGTGTTCACTAAAAGTCTATTGAAAAGACTTTTAAAAAGTACATAATATTAAAGGTTTATATTCTTTGACACTTATTCAGTGTTGTGAAAACTACTGCTACTACTAGTACTTGTACTTCTATATCTATGTACAAAAAGTTTGCTTCTCACTGTAAAAAGTGCTGATTTTCACCAAATGAGAAAAGGGTTGTCACTGATTTTATTTGTTTGGGGGATGTTTTTTTTTTGGGTTGTTGTTGGGGGGGGGGGATTTTTTCCCTCAGTGGTAGTTTCTAATCATGTCTCAAAAGAAAAATTCATTTTCACTGGTCAGGTTTGAGCATATTTCCGACTGATGCTGACTTAGTTGCCTTCACTATGGAATTGAATAGCATGATGTGTTTACTTGTCTCTGAATTCAATTTTTTTTTTTATAGTAGTATTTCTTTGAGGAGGGTTATTGTACACTTTCTTTCAAAATTAAAATATGAAATCAGTAAATACTCTTTTTCATTGTTGTTTGTCATGACTACCATAAATTCACTTTTAGCACAAAGCTTTATGTTAGTCAAATCTATTTATTGGAAGCAGAATTTGACCTGTATTGTTTCTATGTCTTTTTATTTTTGTCAATCTAGACCAAGATTTGAAACTTCAAAAAAAATTTTTGCCATAGTTTCTTAAATTTGTTTAAAACTATGATCAGCGAAATGCTAATAGTAAGGGTAGGTACAAGGACTTATGTTTCCACATGTGCTCCTTAGATAAGCTATTGTGTTCGTTACTGCCTCATTGAAGAAATCACTGGAGGTGATGACTTTCCCATCAACACAAGCTGATCAGCATGCTCTGCCATCACATCAGAATGTATGGTTAGAGAAAATTAGAGTTTGTGGCTTCCCATGTCAGTGGGAAGTGTTTTTTTTTTTGGCCAGTATCGAAACTGTGTCCTACAAACTTATGAATTTGTATACAACACTCTGCACGCTTGATGTATGTTGAAATTTTACCATGTTATTTGAAGTACCTAAGTTAACAAGAATTTGACTTTCTTTTTTGTTTTATGCCGAGATCATTAGTTTAATAATGCACTCCGCTGAACTGTGATTTCATTTTCTGCAATTTCTCATAGTTCGGGTATTCAGGTGTTACTTCTTTTTGCGTTTATGTATTTTTTTTTTAAGTTCTGTTCAATTCATTTTAATGAATGCAATAAGTGCACTGCATAGACATGTTAAGTTTATCAAAGGAAAAGATTATTTCCTTTTACAGCATTTAATTTTCATGATTATAGTTACATGTGATAGCACAGGATCATGTCCTGACAATTTTTTATCATTGGTGTCCCTGCAGACCTGCCCAACTGTCAAGATAAAATCTTATTTCTCTTAATTCTTTTCTGCCCTACAACCTTACTTGGTGGCATATAGGCCCTTTTTTCCTGTCTGTTGACTGTGGGATTACACTTAAATTACTAAAGGATTTAAAAATACTCACTGGTACGGTATGTTAAACAGTATTGACTATATCGTGTATCCAGTTTGCTTATTTATTACTTGCTGTATACTTGTACATTCAAATGTAAGTTCATCAGAGACTTGTTCTTTAAAGTGCTATTTTAATGTACCAGTTGATCTTCAAAATGTTTCTGGAATTCTTGCAACGCAAATTCCCCCCCCCCCCCCCCCCCCCAACTCCACTTTTTGGGGGTCAAGTTCTCAGAAGTTCCCTTAGTTTGGGGTGTGAAGGAGTTGACAGGTCTGCATCTGTCTGCAGTAAAATAGCACCACTTCCATCTCACCACTATCACCTGTGTTCTCTGTAAGACTGCTTCTTCTCGTAAACTTGCGCTATGATTGTGGTTGGTTGGCGGGTGCTCTGGTGTGGTTTTCTTCTTCTTTCCTATCAAACATCTATCGTCCTTATCTCCTCTCCTTCTTTTTTGTGTTTGTTACTCTCTTGAAACACCTCTAATCTTCTGGCGCTCATATGAGCGCGTAAAACCTCTTATATGACACTTATATGACCTTATTGTGTTGCAAGTGCTGTAAAACACTTACTAAAACTAAACACTATGATTCAAAGTATAGTCTTAAAAATAGAAATCTTCATAGTATATATGTATTTTTGGCACTTCAGGATTTTGTTATCTGTTACATTCTCTTTCACTTTTTTCATGGTAAATACTGATAGCTCTGGTTCATGTTTATAGATTCCAAATTTGTTCTCTTTTAAGTGTTAATGCATAGGCAGGCATTGCTGATAAATCCTCTTTCATTAAATGGTTCTACTGTATACATGTATTTATCAAAACTCAAAACAATCACTACTGTCGGTTAACTCCTATGCTTCTTTTTGCTGCCTGTGTTTGTCCAAATGTAACAATTCCAGTAGGGACCCTACAGCAGGGAAGCAGCACGGAAAAACCCAGAATTACCTCAGTTGAATTTCTGCCCCTTGTTCTGTTCTGTATTAGGATGTTTCCTCTGTTTTTGGCTATCTGACTTTGATAACATGAGCCAACACATGGCCACAAAGGGATGAGACTGTATGCAAATTAATTCCCATGGTGATTTGGAAAGTTAAGTGTGAATGAGGTAGGTGTAACATACTTCAATATGACTAAACTTGGAATTAAGATGTTGAAAACAAATTTTTGTTTTTCTTCCAGGAATCAATTGTGAAACTGTTTAGACTACAATATTTTTTTAATATTTTGTAGGAAAAAGTGTTTTCTGACAGTGAAGGCTTGCTTGCCTTTTTCTAAAAAAAGAATAGATGGTAATTATTTTTTTTGAGAACACAGGTTAGGAATTGTTTTTATAAGTTTTCTCATCACAACTGATACTGTTGTGTGTATGTGGGTTTGTGAGCTTATATTATTTGCAGACAAATTATAATTGTGCAAATCCATGTCGGGCGCTGTCTCCATATTTGTATTTCTTTTCACGTCTTGTTTGTAAATAAATTCACGATAAATTCTTTCTTGCTTTGTTTTGGTGTTTATTTATGTTAAATGTATTGTTTCGATTGTATCAAAGGAATGCAGTGTGCAAGGATAGTGACTAGAATGTTAAAATAGTAAATAACACAGACCATTTCAACTTAAGCTTCATTTTTTTTTTCGGAATCTGCTCATTGATTGTTTGACAAAATGTTGTCGGAAAAGAATGCTAAATTGGAGACCCTGCCTTCTGTTTAGATAGTCGAGCCTGAAATGGGTGTTTGCTTAAAAATTGAATTTCTACAAACATAATATACTTCATTTAATAAGTAATATCCTTACCGGTCTCTCTTGCCTTCCAGTCTGTCAGACTGCCACAACTGAATGTAGTTTTCAATGAGGCGGTGGGCTGCTTTTGTCATCTGTTTCTTTTGTGCTCTGTCATTGGAAGTGGTTTTGAACAACTGAACTGAAGAGGGCTGGAAACAAACCTTAGTTCATAAGACTTTGTGTAGATAAGGACCTATATTTATTAGTATGAACAATTGTGAAGAACATAGAGGAGGCCAGTCATGTGCTTGAGTTCACAACTGAGACCCAGTTTGTCTGTGGTGATAATGATAATACGTGGAGATCTACACATGCTGAGGTGGTAGAATAATCTTCTTGAGAATCGCTACTATAACGTAACACGTCAGGTATTAATGGTCAACATGTCCTTATTTTATGTCATATCTCTGTGGCGTGAAAATGAAAAAAGAAAAAGAAATCAAGAGTACATGTATGAGGAGAGGGTTTCAAGTTATTATCATGTGCGTGTGTGAACAGACAGACAGACATACATACATACATACATACATACATACATACATACATACATACATACATACATACATACATACACACACACACACACACACACACACACACACACACACACACACACACTACACACACACACACACACACACACTACACACACACACACACACACACACACACACAATACACATACACAATACACGCACGCATACACACGCACGCATACACACACTACACATGCACACACACATTCACACCCACACACACACATACACACAGGTATATACTTATATTACATATTGCCTACATAATATAAATATACTTTAAAAAATATCCATGTACTTGTGTCAAGTGTGTGTGTGTGTAAGTCCGTGTGGAAAGCAGATGGTTGGTACATGTACCTCTTTTCCTGCCTTATTATCCAAACGTGGTCTTGGAGTAAATTCTTTAGGCGGTGTTGTACGAGTTACCTTCAAAACAGTACAGGCAGAAAAGATGTGACACTCATCTCGCAATGATTCTTAAGTACGTACGATAACTCATTATAGTTACTGGTTCTGGAAAACGGTAATCATGAGTGTAGGAAGTGCCTTTGTGTCACCGCTGTACATTATAAGTTTGTTTTTTGTCTTAGTTTTAGTAGAAGTTTTACGGCGCTCGCTACTGCATAAGGTCATATGAGCGCTAAGGGGTGGATGTCAACAGAGAAGTCCTTATAGGGAATCAGTCTTACTCTGCTCACCTCTCTAGCTTCAACAGCACAAAGTCTGCTTCGGCTATCAAGGCACCCCGGAAATAGCAGGTCACAAGAGTGTGACAAACATACAAAAGAAGTAGAGGAAAAATGAAGATAGTAGGCCAAAGGATTAGGAAAGAACAAGCAGCAGTTCCCAGTTGCAGTCCAGGCACAGTTATGAGCATGACGTTGATGAATCAGTCCATTTACAATAACAATTCTACTGTGCATAAGAACATGGTTAATGTCCCTCCTTTGGGAATGACCTTAAGACACTTCAGTCAGTAGCACCGCCCCCCGGGGGGGGGGGGGGTGATATTCAGTTTTGGGGGACAGATGTTCTTGTTAGACTTGCATTATGTAGTTATCCCGGTAAAGTGACGACTTCAAAGATTAGGCTATCTTTGTTAGTATATTTTACTTTATCTGTCCTCTTGTCCGCAAGGTGTCGAACGGAGATGCAATTGTCCGATGTGGGACAGGTGTGTGGCCTTTTGGGTCACCAAGAAGTTCGTTGGGAGGGCCTCCTTAAATCCGTCGATCCATCGTTTTGTTGGTCTTTATCTTTTTCTGAATCCATTAAATCTCATATTGTAGGCATTTGAAGTTGATTGTTGTGGTTCTATTCTCACAACGGGTTCAAACATTTATTGTGAGTGGTTGGCGGGTGCTCTGATGTGGTTTGCTTCTTCTTTCCTATCAAACATCTATCGTCCTTATCTCCCCTCCTTCTTTTTTTATGTTTGTTACTCTCTTGTAACACCTCTAATCTTCTGGCGCTCATATGACCTTGTGCAGTTGCGAGTGCCGTAAAACCTCTACTAAAACTAAAACTAAAAGTACTGCATGCTTGATTCGATGCCTACTTGTCTAGCGTCTTCAGCTCTTTGTTTGACTCTTTTTCTAATGTTTAAGCGTCATTCTTGGGTATTTATTCAGTTCATATTGCGTGATATTACTTTGTTGTACGTTACCGACGATTTAGGAATGGCATTTGTAGCAGAGAGTTGTTTTGAAAATTGATCTTTGATCTAATGAGTTGTTTCTCTTTCTCCATTTAGGGATGTTTTGATAGGAGAGAGGGTGCTTAATGGTAGGTCATTCAATTTGCCTTTTGTATTTTTTAATAGTTTTTAGCACCTATAAATGGCAGCTTGGACAGTATGCTCCCCAGGAAGTTGAGATTGTTTCTGAATGCTATCAGTTCTGCTGGGCTAATAATACAGATTGTAAAGCACATAGGTATAGAGCTTGCTGTTGAGCGGGAATTTACGCTATACAAATGTTATCTGTTATCTATTTGTATTCGAGTTTCAACATCTTTGGTCATTTTCACGTCTGATGCGAATATACTTGTATTTCCAAGGTATCTGAATTCTTGAACTTGCTTCAGCTGTGTATAAAGGTAGGCTATATATATTTTTAATCCTCATCTCTCCTGTTCCAGTCGTGCTGATTTTCCGTTTAGTAGTATGTTCTTAGATGCTGTACTGGTCTTGTTTTTATGAGGCTCTGGTCGTCTGCAAATAGCAGTTGGTTTAGTAGTTTCGGGTTGTCGTTTGTTTCTTGTGTTATCTTGTCCATGTCGACAGTGAAGAGTAACGATGATAGGACCCTATTTATAGTGTATAGTCTGACTCCTACTCCTTGTGTTACTTCGAACTAGTGTTTCCTTCGCTAGTTGGTACACAGCTCAAGCTACTCTCGTACTGTGTTTTCATGTTATTTTTGGAGTAGGTATTTCACTCCATCGTCCCCCAGAATGTGCTACAGCTTGCCCTTATTGACTGTGCCAAATGCTGTGTCCTGATCCACAATCTCATGCGTTTGTACATTTACGTCAATTAATGTGTTCTTGGAAAATGCTCTTCACTTCCGAGAATCATAAATAAACAATGTTAAGGTATAAAACAGTAATGCCTGTGTAATATTTGACATTTTGGCTAAAATCACGGATTACGCTTGGTTGCCTCAAAACTCGTCAGATGTCTAGAATGTTAAATAGCGTGTAAGTGTAAGAGTAGGCCTAAAACAACAGACGTGAGTGAGAACGCGCCAGTAGACACAACAGTTACAGGCCACTTTGTTGATGACGGTTTAAATGCCAGGAGGGAGTGGAGTTTTTGTAATACCCATTAAAGGCTTGAACAATAATTATTGAAACAGCTTTGACCCACCCTCACTGGTGCCTTGTATTGTTAATGCTCATTACGTAGAAGCAAAAGAGAGAGACGGATATGACGCGTATCATGTTATTAAGTAGGCCTACAGTACAGGAAGCAAACAACTGAAAATGTCGGTACCTTTCGACGAACTGATACGAATATTTGCCTTGTCTCTTAATGAATTTGTTTATTGTTTGCCAGGTTGTTAGAAATCTTGTTTAGAGCGACTTTAGTGGTACATGGAGGACTTTGTTTAGGCGTCTGCACGCACATTGATCGCTTGATTTGGTGCACTTTTTGGGAGTAAGCTGAAAAGTATTGACGCTCTTTTCTTTAGAATAACGAGATAACGAGAAGGGGGGAGGGGGGTGCTTTCCATTTCGGTCGTGAAAATACTTTTAGCGCGTGAGTCGTTAGTCAATCTAACAGCACAAAATGAATGACAAAAATTTTAGTAGATCTACCCTCTGCGCACACGCACATAGTATAAAAACAAATAAGTAGAAACTTTACAGGTAATACGTTTGACCTGGAGGGTTTTTTTTCTCCTTATCCTGCACTGTTTGGGGATAGGCATGCCGATAAGTGGACTTCAGTAAATCCCCTTGACTCAGTAGTGCTGCTCCATTTTCGGCAGAACACGGCAATTTTACAAGTTTCATTCTTCTTGGTATCACGCCCCGTTCGTAAAGTAGTAAATTCCTTCTTAGACAGTTCCTCTGGAACCATGCTTCTCGATCTGGTGCCATGTATTGTCATGTCTCGAAACGCTCACGACGCCTGCTCCACTCCCGTCTTTTCTTATTGTGTGAGAGTCCTCTGTAGCTGCCATGATGTACCACTGAGTTACAATTAGAATACTGAGTATGTATCTAGCTTAACATTATTATTATTTATATTATTGTTCATTTATTTTATGCATGTCGTTGTGAGCCTGTTCGTGAGTGCAAGCACACGGCGTGTGTGTGGATGTGTGAGTGTGTGTGTGTGTGTGTGTGTGTGTGTGAGTGAGTGTGTTTGTGTGTGTGTACGTGGTGAAACAGCAAACCAATGTGCCAGTATCTGGACAATAAAGATGTTTCTTATCTTATTTTATCCCGGAGCTTTTTTTTTTTTAGCAAAAAGTCAATTTACTTTTTTGTGCAAGTTACTTTATTTCTTTGCTTTGGGGCCGTTCAAATATAATCTTATGCCTGGGAAGGGGGGGGGGTGTCTTTGGCTCCTGTAAGAAAAGTGTA